>NC_052357.1:75000814-75036631 GCF_009727055.1 Benincasa hispida | reverse complement strand
AGATTGTGACAATTGCATAGTGGAAAACTGTGGAGGGAGAAAAGAAGATCAGAACAGATCAACCTCCATCGCAGCTGAACCTGCGATTGCGGCACGCAAGAAGAAGAAAAATAAAATTGAAGCAGTAAACCTGAGGTGCGTCAACCTCAAGTCAAATGAAAACAGGAACCGTGAAAGTACAGTTACCACATTTCCCTCAGAGGCTAAAGAAGAAGAAAAACGAAGAGGTACAGTACCCAACGCTCCTATCTATGTCATAAAGTAATTATATGTTTAACATTCCGTTCAGTTGAGCGATTGAGGAAATGTCTTTCTATGCAAAGTTTCTGAAGGACATGATAACAAGAAAAGAGGCGCTGGAAAATTTTACTACGGTGGCATTAAATGCAAAGTTTCAAAATCTATTATCCCACCGAAGATGAGCGTTCTGGGAGTTTCACCTATTCCTGCTCCATAGGAGGACTCTATATTGGGCAAACCTTGTGTGACTTGGGGGCCAGCATAAATTTGATGTCGCTGTCAATCTTTCGACAACTAAATGTTGGGGCAATGTGCCCACATCCGTGACTCTCCAACTGGCCGATAGGATCTCTGGTTCATCCAGAAGGTAAGGTGAAGGACATGCTAATCACGATTGATAAATTTATTTTACCAGCTGATTCATCATCCTGGATAGAGACCAATAAAGATGTGCCCATCATTTTGAGGCGATTTTCCTATCAACAGGTCGTGCTCAAATTGATGTGCCACAAGAGCGAGATCACTTTGAGCATAAACGGACAGAAGCTCATATTTAATATAATTATTGCCATGAAATTTTCCTGATGAGGAAGACCCTGCCAGATTCGGAAGATGACTGTGAATTTGATTGAAGAATAAAAGTCTGATGAAGAGTATTGAAGAAGAGGATGCCGAACGCATCCGTAGCTACCTGCAATGCGATCGTAGCAAAAACAAACAAAGAAGAAGGGATCGAGTCGCAATGCAAGAAGCAGCAGCCGAAGGAAGAAAGAAAAATAACGCAATCTTCTCTCGTAGCAGGCCACCAACCCTTGAAACTAAAAGCCCTACCAACACACCTGAAGTATGCCATTTCATGGGGCAGAATGAGAAGTTGCATGATAATTTCCTCCGCACGTTAACACAGATCAAGAGAATGTATTGATGGGCATTCTTAAAAAAATGTGCGAGCAATCGGCTAGACGCTCGGTTGATATCAGAGGAATTAGCCCTGCGTACTGCATGCACCACATTCGTCTTGAGGACGGACCACAAAGAAACCATGAGAAATCAACGCAGACTTAATCCTGCGTATGAAAGAGGTCGTTAAAAAGGAGATTATCAAGTGCTGGATGCAAGCATTATTCTATCCCATTGCAGATAGCACGTGGTCAGCTCGTGCAATGTGGTGCATCTCTCTCTTTCAATATGTAGAGAAAAATGAGACGGTGCTTCAAAGTCAGGCTACGTCCATCTGCAACCTTGAATTACAAATGGGCCAGATTGCAAATGAGCTCAAAAGTAGACTGCAAGGGGCGCTGCCAAGTTCAATCGAGCTTCCACGTAACCTAGGGGGTTCAGGTAAGAAGCAATGTCAGATTGTGACATTGCATAGTGGAAAAACTGTGGAGGGAGAAAAGAAGGATCAGAACAGATCAACCTCCATCGCAGCTGAACCTGCGATTGCGGCAACGCAAGAAGAAGAAAAATAAAATGAAGCAGTAGAACCTGAGGTTGCGTCAACCTCAAAGTCAAATGAAACAGGAACCGTGAAAGTACAGTTACCACATTTCCCTCAGAGGCTAAAGAAGAAGAAAAACGAAGAGGTACAGTACCAACGCTTCCTATCTATGTCAAAGTAATTATATGTTAACATTCCGTTCAGTGAAGCGATTGAGGAAATGTCTTTCTATGCAAAGTTTCTGAAGGACATGATAACCAAGAAAAGAGGCGCTGGAAAATTTACTACGGTGGCATTAATGCAAAGTTTCAAATCTATTATCCCACCGAAGATGAGCGTTCCTGGGAGTTTCACTATTCCTGCTCCATAGGAGGACTCTATATTGGGCAAACCCTGTGTGACTTGGGGGCCAGCATAAATTTGATGTCGCTGTCAATCTTTCGACAACTAAATGTGGGGCAACTTGTGCCCACATCCGTGACTCTCCAACTGGCCGATAGATCTCTGGTTCATCCAGAAGGTAAGGTGAAGGACATGCTAATCACGATTGATAAATTTATTTTACCAGCTGACTTCATCATCCTGGATATGAGACCAATAAAGATGTGCCCATCATTTTGAGGCGACTTTTCCTATCAACAGGTCGTGCTCAAATTGATGTGCACAAGAGCGAGATCACTTTGAGCATAAACGGACAGAAGCTCATATTTAATATAATTATTGCCATGAAATTTCCTGATGAGGAAGACCTGCCAGATTCGGAAGATGACGTGAATTTGATTGAAGAATAAAAGTCTGATGAAGAGTATGAAGAAGAGGATGCCGACGCATCCGTAGCTACCTGCAATGCGATCGTAGCAAAAACAAACAAAGAAGAAGGATCGATCGCAATGCAAGAAGCAGAGCCGAAGGAAGAAAGAAAAATAACGCAATCTTCTCTCGTAGAGCCACCAACCCTTGAACTAAAAGCCCTACCAACACACCTGAAGTATGCATTTCTGGGGCAGAATGAGAAGTTGCCAGTGATAATTTCCTCCGCACTTAACACAGATCAAGAGAATGTATTGATGGGCATTCTTAAAAAACATGTGCGAGCAATCGGCTAGACGCTCGTTGATATCAGAGGAATTAGCCCTGCGTACTGCATGCACCACATTCGTCTTGAGGACGACCACAAAGAAACCATTGAGAATCAACGCAGACTTAATCCTGCGATGAAAGAGGTCGTCAAAAAGGAGATTATCAAGTGGCTGGATGCAAGCATTATCTATCCCATTGCAGATAGCACGTGGGTCAGCCTCGTGCAATGTGTGCGGAAGAAAGTCGGAATGACGGTAGCCCCAATGACTTATAATACCGCAGAGGACCATACTTGATGCACATCTATATGGACTACCGCAAATTGAATCGGGCCACAAAAGAAGATCACTCCCTCTGCCATTCATCGATCAAATGCTGGACATATTGGCAGGGAATGATTTTTACTGTTTCTTGGATGACATACGTCGGGTTACAACAAGATCATGAATAGCTCTTGAAGACCAGGACAAGACCACATTCATTTGCCCATATGGGACATTCGCTTTCGTCGCATGCTTATTCGGCCTTTGCAATGCGCCAGCACGTTCCAAAGGTGCATGATGGAAATCTTCAGATTATCTCGAGGACTCAGTAGAAATGTTTTGGATGACTTCTCCGTTTATGGGAACACTTGTGAAGTCTGCCTGGCCAATTTGGAGAAAATTTTGAAAAAGATGTGAAGAGAAGGAACCTTGGTGCTTAATTGGGAAAAATGTCACTGTCATGGTGACAGAGGGTATAGTGTTGGGGCACAAGGTCTCTCGAGAAAGGGTTGGGAGCGTGAGCAAGGCAAAGATTGACGCATGAAAACCGCCTCTCCACCTCTAAACCAACATGAAGGTAGTACGAAGCTTCCTGGGATGCCTGATTCTACAGACGTTTCGTTAGAAACTTTTCTAGATAATAAGACCATTATGCGTTACTTAGAGGCAGAGCATAAAGTTTTGAATTTGAACAACAATTGCCTCAACGCCCATTTTTCGAATTTTAAAAGATGCGCTGATTACCGCACCCGTCTTAATGCGCCGGATTGGACACTGTCCGTTCGAAATTCATGTGCGGACGCAAGCGGTACGCGAATGGGAGTTGGCAACTTAGTGCAAAAGAAGAAAAAAAATTTGCCACCCCATCGCATATGCAAGTAAAACCCTGGAACCCTGCTCAACTAATTATACCCACACCGAAAAGAGGCTCATGGCTGTGATTTTTGTAGTTTGGAAAAAATTCTGGGCATATTTTTGAGGAACCAAGGTCACTCAATTCATACTAATCACTCGACAATCAAATATTTTGATGAAAAAGAAGCACACAAAGCGAGATTGATCAGATAGTTCTTCTCCTTCAAAGAATTTTGATATTGAGATAATTGTCAAAAGTGGACAGAAAATCAAAGTGCGGGATCACTTGTCCAGACTGGAAAATCCTGGGTTGACCGCAATGAATCTGAAGTGAGTTTCGTGTTCCCAGACGAGCAGCTGTTTTGCATAGAAGAACTGCCACGGTATGCGGACATCGTTAACTATTTTGTCTGTGAAAAATTTTCTGAAGATTACACCTACCATCAACGGAAGAAGCTCAAGAACGAATGCAGACACTATTATTGGGATGAGCCGAATTTGTATAAAAGAGGTGCAGACCAAATTATTCGATTATGCATACCAAATGCTGCTAACCAACGTATATTGTCACAGTGCCACGATTCACCTTATGGAGGGTACTTGGAGGATAACGTACTGCAGCCAAAGTTTTACAAAGTGGATTCTTTTGGCCTTCATTATTTAAGGATGCTGCTGACTACGCAATGAAATGTGATCAGTGTCAACGCACTGGTAATATTTCATGGAAGAACGCAATACCGATGAATACTATCCTGGAGCTGGAATTATTCGACGTATAGGGGATTGATTTCATGGGACTATTCCCTCTTTCAAACGTTAAACAGTATATTTTATTAGCTGTTGACTATGTCTCCAAGTGGGTAGAGGCAGTTGCATGCGCCACAAGTGATGTGGCAGTAGTCTCCCAGTTCCTGAAGAAAAACATTTTCACGCGTTTTGGCACTCCCCGTGCCATCATAAATGATGAAGGATCACACTTTGTCAACCACAGTATAAAGAAGTTGCTGCGTAAGTACAACATCCTCTACAAAGTGGCCACCACATTCCATCCGCAAACAAATGGCCAAGCTGAAGTGTCCAATCAGGAAATTAAACCGATACTTGAGAAGGTAGTCAAACCTTCGTAGAAAGATTGGGCAATGAAGCTTGATGATGCCTTATGGGCATACCGAACCGCATTTAAAACACCTATAGGCATGTCCCCCTATGCGTTAGTATTTGGCAAAGCGTGTCACTTACCCTTGGAGCTGGAATATAAAGCATTGTGGGCGGTCAAGAAACTGAATTTCGATCTAAAGGAAGCAGGGGAAGTGCGGAAAATGCAATTGGTCGAGCTAGAAGAATGGAGGAACAATGCATATGAAAATGAGAAAATTTATAAGGAGCGCACAAAGTGCTGGCATGATCAACGCATATTCGGCAAGAACCTCCAAGTTGGACAGAAAGTTTTACTTTTCAATTCACATCTGCAACTCTTCCCGGGAAAGCTAAAGTCTCGTTGGTCTGGACCATTCATAATTCGACAAGTACTTCCGCATGGCACGGTGGAATTTTCAAATGACGACGGTACCAATATATTCAAAGTCAATGGGCAACGAGTAAAGGTATACCATGGAGAAGATTGGCATCGCCAAGTCAACTCCATGGAACTAAGAAACTTTGAATAAAGAAGGAAGTAGGTGGTCCTTGCGTTGTCACATGATCACAATTTCTCAGGGACGCAAGTTTTGGAAAACTTCAAGTCTTCAACTATTTTCTCCACTAGTCAGAATCTTCACTATCTTTCAGCTATCTTTTCATTTTTCAGTTCTATTTCTATTAAAAAAATTAATTTGCGTTAACGATTTTTCTTTTGTTTAAAATAATTTGACTATCTCTTTGTTTTCTTACAACGATCGAGGCACTGGGTTGTGGCGATATTATGCGAAGAAGCATTCATCTTATTCCATCACAGCAAACCACAGAAGAAAGATTGCCGCAATGATGGATGTGTCAACATAATGCAGGCGACAACGCAAAATTTGGGGGACTCTTCCTTATCTTTATTTCAAATTTTGCGCTATCACATTGCATTTTGCTTTTCGGAGTTTTATCACTGCATCCTTCTTGATTACCGTAATCATTTAATAAGTAGATAAATTTAGTAGTTTACCGCATTCTATTTCTTTACCAAGTAAGATTTCAATGATGAAAAATATGCTTCTATTTCTTTCGTATATATTATAGTCAACTTAATCCTAAGATAGTCACCTCATAAAATATTTCTAGAAGTTAGGGGTTTGCTAGCTTTCTTTCAAACTCTCTTTACAACGTATTCTAGAACATCGCATAATTTATTTTAATCTTTTGGCAATGGGGACATTGCCGCATTTTAAATTTGGGGGTGAGATATTTATTTTTCGACTTTGCTATTTTCGGTTCTATATAAAAAAAAACAAAAAAACATTTTTTGAGAATAAAAACTCCACTGTCAACACAAAGGGGAAACCCATGTTGATAAGAGTTAAGTTGTGAAAGGCATTTACCCGTAGTTGGATGTCCGCATGACATACGTAGGGGCAAGCCAAAACAAAAGTAAGTTACCAGGATCAACGCATAAATTAATGACCGCAACTCCAATGCCAAATTGGTATGAGTTTAGTCTGAGAAAGAATGCATTACTTATAGTTGGATGTTCGCATGACACCCGTGGGGGCAAGTCAAAATGAAGGCAAGGCACTCAGATCAGCGCAAGGTCAGAAAAAAAAATAGGAATGAAAATTTTTTTTGTGCAAGGATAAATCTTTTGTCACCCCGGTAGAAAATTTTCTTTTTGAAATAAATCATGCGATGTCCCAAGAATTTAGTGAAGTCCTTTTGAACGTTAAACTTGTAGTCCCTAGGTCTTAGAAATATTTTAAGAGTAGACTTGAATAAGACTTAGGAAAATTCTAGTATATAGGATTTGAATGAAGTATCTTTGAGAAATCTAGGAAAATAACTTTGCGGTTAACTTGCTAAAGGAATCTTTAGTTTATGCTTGAGGACAAGCATTGTTTAAATTTGGGGGTGTGATAACAGGTAGAAATTTACGTTATCATAGTACTAAGTTCTTAAACAATGTTGGATTGCATTGATAAAATATGTTAAATTGCG
The DNA here is from genome assembly GCF_009727055.1 of Benincasa hispida. Taxonomy (NCBI): domain Eukaryota; kingdom Viridiplantae; phylum Streptophyta; class Magnoliopsida; order Cucurbitales; family Cucurbitaceae; genus Benincasa; species Benincasa hispida. The sequence goes on along the minus strand of NC_052357.1, from coordinate 75,029,617 downwards.
TCCATTAAGCATAAACTCTACAATATTGCGGTCGCATGCGTCCAACGCATTAGGGCAGTTGATCTCTATATTTTTGTGCAGAATAATGCGTTAACGCAATGCAAAGAATGCAATCATAGGAAAACATCAGTCGAACGCAACTTCACCGCAAGACTTTGCGTTGATCATGCTCGCAAACATCCACCCAAGAAGAATCACCGCAACATGGTGGACACATCCGAACAAAAGGACAATTAAGATCGATGGGACAGAAATCTGACAGCAATCAGATCCAAATTAAGTTGACAGTTGATAATGGTCACAAAGTACATCCAGCTTTATCGGTGACAATTATCCAGCGCATCAGTCAGAAGAGAAAAGCTGCCTTTCACCTTTGATGCCCTATAAATACAAAGTGCATTCTTCAGAGAAGGGGTTAAGCAGTCGATTACTTCATCACCTTACAAGTTCACACCTCTGTTCATAGTTTTCTTTTCCATTTCATTTCACGGCGGAGCTAAAGAAGAGTGGTGACGCCGGAGGTCCAAGGCGGCTCGAGATAGAACCTTGGGGCATAAGAGCAGAGAGCGGGTTGACTGTCGCGAAAGCGAGAATATCTTTAGAGCACGAGTAGAACAGTATAACACTTGGTGGCAAGAAATTTCTCCAGGCTCTTTACTATACTTGCATTTTTATTCTGTACTTCATCTTTTATCTATTCAATGGAAGTTATATTTCTACATCTGCTCACTTTCTTAATACGCATGAATAACTAAACTAGTTGAATGGGTTGAGAGGAACTAAACTAACATGATCTAGGAAGTTCATTGCTTACGATTGTCTTGTTTTATGCTGTGCGAAACATCCCTTTAGAGTTGCTCGAGAGAGAATCTAAAGAAAGAACCTAATGTCTCGAGAGAGCTAGGTTAGAATCTGACTTGAAAGAGCAAGATTAGGCCTGCATAAACAAGAAATAGGGACTTAGATATAAGCTCTGTTTGTCAACTTGCATCGCATGCTTCCTAGGAATAGGAATGATATTATGCGGTCGCATATTTGTGTGAATGTCATGTTGTCATCGCATAAATAGGAATAGAGGTTTATGTGTAAACCCTGTAGACTTATCGCATATTTATCGCATGCGTTCTAGCCTTAGAAGCCGTGGCATTCATGCTGAGAGGTGGTTTACTATTGTATGCATGTTGCATGATCGCAAGGCATGAACGCAACCTAGGGAGTGTTAGCCAAAACCCTTCTCAACCCGTTCACCGCATATTCATCGTATTTCCCGTTGCCAACTTTTTTGGAACTCTGCCGCATTTATTATTATTTTCATTAACGCAACAACAAACCAACCACTTTATTTATTTTACCGGTTACCGCAAAGTTTTCATAAGAAAATTATCAACACAAACTATTTTCACAAATCCCTGTGATCGACCCTAGACTTACCAGGAAACTCAGAGGAATTTACACTTGGATTTCGCTGGGGAAACTTGAGAGCACAACCCTATCCATCAACACATATCATCCATGTTCCACACTTAATAAAATAACGTATCAGCTGCCAATTCCAAATCATGTATGGGATAGTTCCGTTCATGGTTATTTAATTGACGAGAGGCATAAGCAACTACCTTACCTTACTGCATCAGTACACACCCCAAACCTTTCTTGGAGGCATCACTGTAAATAACAAAACCACTCGTTCCATCCGGTACGGTGAGAACTGGGGCAGTAACCAACTTTTGCTTAAGATCCTGAAAACTATTCTCACAAGCCTTACTCTAAACAAAGGAAGCTCCTTTTCGGGTCAACTGGGTCAAAGGGGTAGCTATGTGGGAAAAATCCTTCACAAAACGACGATAGTAACCCGCCAACCCCAAGAAATTGCACACCTCATCGACTGTGGTAAGACGAGGCCAGCTCGTGACTGCCTCTATTTTTGCGGGGTCAACAGATACACCTTCCTTTGACACCACTTGCCCTATAAAGGATGTCTGCCTCAACCAAAACTCACATTTGGAAAACTTGACATACAACCTGTGCACCCTCAAAGTCTCTAAAACTTTTCACAAATGCACCTCGTGTTCTGTCTCTGTCTTGGAATAAACCATAATATCATCTATGAAAACTATCACAAAGGTATCAAGGAATTCCTTGAACACCCTATTCAAAGTCCATAAATACTGTAGGAGCATTCGTCAAACCAAACGATGTCACAATGAACTCTTAATGGCCATACCACGAACGAAAAGTTGTCTTAGGAACATCACTTTCCTTTATCCTTAGCTAGTGGTAACCTGACCGAAGGTCAATCTTGGAAAATACTATAGCCTCTTGTAACTGATCGAACAAGTCGTCAATCCTGGGAAGTGGATACTTATTTTTTATAGTCACATTATTTAATTCCCTGTAGTCAATGCAAAGACGCAATGACCCATCTTTCTTTTTCACAAAAACCCTTGGTGCATCCCACAGTGACACACTAGGGCGGATGAAACTCTTATCCAACAACTCTTGCAATTGAACCTTAAGCTCCTTTAGTTCTGTTGGAGCCATTCTGTACGGAGCTTTCGAGATAGGAGTTGTGCCTGGCTCTAACTCGTTAGCAAAATTTATCTCCCGATACGGCGGCAGACCTAGGAGATCCTCTGTAAAGACATCCAGGTAGTTTCTTACTACTGACTCCGAAGTTAAGGAAACCTCAGGCTCTCTAGTGTCAACAACACTAGCCAAGATACTTCAGGTACCCCGATTAAACAACCTCTTGGCTTTCATAGTTGAAATTACTTTGGGCAGGACCACGATCCCCGCGCCTTTAAATTTAAATCTGGCTCCCGTGGGAAGGTTAAAAATCACCTCCTTGTGAGAGCAGTCTATACTGGCATGATTAGCAGCTAGCCAATCCATGCCCAAAATCACGTCAAAATCATGCATGTCCAAGACTATTAAAGTCACATCCAGTGTACGACTCACTACTTCAATCTGACATGCTTTTATCTTTTTCTTTGCTAACATAATTTCTCCAGACGGAGTGGATACCGACAACACATAACGCGAGGGCTCTAATTCTAACATGCATGCTTAACAAATATCGATGATATAAATGAATGGGATGAACCAGAATAAAAAAAAAATACCATCGCAAAGTGTCCCAAGATTGGGAGTGTACCTGTCACAACAGTGCCTGCTTTCTCGCCTCTTGCTGGGTGGTTAAGTAAACATGACCTTGTTGTTGCTGAGGTCTTTTTCAATTTCTCTATTCATGGCCTACATATTGGTTCCCGTAACTTGATGTGTTTCTATTAGGGCATCTATCAATCGAGTTTCCCTCCTGTTTTCCATGAAAATAGACCCCGGTGCCCGCCAACATCGTCCTCAGTGAAGTCTCCCACACGAGTTACACACTGGCCGAATTTTTTCTACCATACCCACCTCAGCGGCCTGTTGCTTAAAGTGTCGAAGCGGTCTGTCTGAGCTTTGACTGTTCTGCTGGGGATGAGGCTCGAAAGCTTTCTGATCTGCCTTCCTCTTCTGACCTGAGGAAGGTTCCACCCTAAATGCCTGTGAGTACTTGTCCCTCGACCGTGGGTCGACCTCAGCTACCAAGTGAAGTGCTTCAGCATGAGTGGTTGGTTTGAAGGTTGGCACGATACCTCATATATTGTCCTTTAGGCCTTGAATGAACCTCTCTGCTTTCTTAACCTCCGTAGCAACCAATTTTGGGGCAAAATAGGCAGGGTGTCAAACTCCTGGTCATACTCCTCCACCGACCTGTGCCCCTACCTCAGCTCCAAGAACTCCTTCTGCTTATTGTACCTCAAGTTGGCAGAGAAGTACTTCACGTAAAAGCACTCTTTGAACTGCTCTCATGTCACCGGTTCCCCTTTCATACCTAACATCCTTTCTACCGACTACCACCAAATTTGTGCTTTGTTAGTGAGCATGAAGACAGTACACTACACTCTTTGATCTTCTGGGCATTTCATATGATGAAAAATTGTTTCAATCATTGATATCCATAATTCTACATTGGTAGGGTCCTTTAGTGACCCATTGAAGGTGTTGGGGTCATACTTCCTGAAATCTTGCAAGTGCTTGGGTCATGTTTTAAGTCTGGACTTGCGACATCTGAACCTGTGGCAGTGGTAACTATTGAGACTGGGCAAACTGGGCCATTCGTTCATCTAGCATATCCTTCATCTTACTCAGCACAGTTGATGTGACTGCTTCCCCAATAGTGGTTGTCTAATCGGTGAACTCTGATGGGACGACTGGGGGGGTCTGCGTCTGCAGTGGCGTGGCCGTGTGCTGGGATCGACTTCGTGTCTGGGTTTGCTGCCACCCTGACCCTAAGGGGTCTCTAGGCGGCAAGGGATCCTCTGGTACTGGAGGGTTCTATACTTGTGAATCTTGATTTTGTGGATCCTCATCATGAGGATCTTGATCCTGAACTGTCAAATTTTGCCCTTCGGGGATGTGTCCCTTCTGTTAATCCTGTGACTGCCTCTTCCTCTAACACGTACCATGGCAATTGTTTGCAACCAACCTTTAACAACTCTCCTTACCAATAAAACACGTCAAATGCAATCATAAGTACTACATATTCGGGTGCATATTATCCTAAATACTTTTCATAAGGGACATATCTGGCGATGACGAAGAATCTGTTATTGGCCAAAGGAACAACGTAGACTTACATAATAAGTCAGTCTATAGAACCCAAAACCTTTTTTTCCCCTACTTATGTAAATATATAATATTTAAAACCTCTTTCCTTTTCCCTTTTAAATTCCAAATTCCACATTCTTTTATTAAATCCAAAAATCTATCTTTAAATCTCATCCAAATAAAAACAAAACTAAATAAAACCCAGCAAAACCTCTTCCTGGATAATTCAAATTTAATAACTCACTTCTTTTCCAAAATATTTTAAATCTTCCATAAAAAATCAAATTGAATTATCTCAATAAAATAATCAAATCTCCAATTGCAAGCCAAATTAAAACCCAATTAATTCCAAATAATTAAATTGAATTTAACTTAGCCAAATACTTAAATCTCAAATTCCGATTTATCCAAATAGTCCAACATAAATTAAAGCTTAATTACAAAATAAACCAGGGAGTTACAATTTTATACTCATCCTTTATTATATTATTTTTTTTAGGTAAGGAAAAGGATACATCGGCGAATGACAAGAGGAATTCATGATCGTGCCACTAAGACTAGATAGATGCTTCTGCTTATAATCTCATGTTTTCATGTTTTAAAATCTTAGTTTTGTAATTGAATTTAGAAATCTTTCAATGCTTGTCCTGTTGGTTTGTTTAAACATATTTTCTAGTAATATTTTATTTAAATTAAGGGTATCCTTGATTAATGATTTTTTTTAGATATTTAGTTTTAATAAAAATTATTTATTTTATAGCATTTATTTAATTTTAGTCCATTCATGAAAAATGTCGTTTTTTTAAAAAAATATGTATATATGTAGTAACAACCTAGCTCAAGTCCTAGAGAGTTGGGTCATTTAGGGTTTAGGAGGGAGTTAGGTTGTTACATTTTCTTTGAAATTGTTTTTAAAATTTTAGAAAATAAAAATAGATTATTTATGGAACAAACCAATTTTCTTAAAATCAAAAATTAAAAATTAAAAACAGAAAATGACATAACATGCCCTAAATTGTGTCAAATCAATTTCAATAACAAGATTTTCGAGGGATGAGGAGCCGACGAATTACTTTTCTAATTTTTTTCTTTTGTAATATTTGAAAAATACATTCATTTCTATGCTTTCTCTCTCCTATAACTAAAAAAACTAAAATATTTTACCACATGTTACCTTATGAAAAGATAATTTGATGGAATGCAGAAAGATACATTCTCACAACTAAATATTTTTCATTTTCTCTCTCTTTTTTATGGAAAAACATACGTTATGTGTAAGTAGATATTTTGGTGATCTGGCAATTAGTCAAAGAATTACTTTAAAAGACGAGACCTGTTTTCAATATTTTCCTCACACAATCAAAATGCTTCCTTTTCTTCTTTCCAACAAAAACTAAAAAATAATTAATTATCAAGGCAGCTAGTTTTAGTTGGAGAAGAAATAATTAGCCTAAAAAAAAATGGAATTAAAGTTAAAATCGAACCACAGGAAGTTAAAGGAAATAGGGTAGATCTATCTCTTATTCTCTAGCTCTACTCAAATTTCCCGTCGTCTTCTTCGGATTCTCAGCAACACTTCATTTTGCTCTCTGATTTTTCGTCAAAGACTCTGATACTCTCTGTAATTACTCCAAATTTCGACCTCAAGAGATGCATTTGAGCGCCAATGAAGGCATTGAAGGCAACATCTTCGCCGTCACCGGCGCATTGGGCTTCGCCGGCTCCGCCCTCTGCTTAGAGCTTGTCCGTAGAGGCGCTCTCCAGGTCCGAGCCTTTGACCTTCGACCAGCCTCTCCTTGGTCCGACGACCTCAAGACTCACGGAGTCAACATCATCCAAGGTTCATTCCTCTCTGCAATTAGGTCCCCCGTTTGCTGTTTATAGTCTCCGCCCTGCGCATCTACTTTGATCATCCGGCCACTATTTGTCTCGATTGAACTCTGTTTTTTTTTTTTTTTTTTTTTTTTGGTTTGCGTTTCTTTCCCCTAGAATGGTCTCGTCGTGAGTTTTGATGATTTGCGTATTCAGTAATTGTAAAATTGAGTGCAACACTGGCCTTCTGTCGACGTTAACTCTTGCAGTCATGTAGGGGATGTTAGCTGCAAAAAGGATGTGGAGAGAGCGCTTCGTGGTGTTGATTGTGTATTCCACCTGGCTGCATATGGGTTGTCAGGGAAAGAAATGCTTCAAGTTGGTCGCATTGATGAGGTTAATATTAATGGAACATGCCATGTCTTGGATGCTTGCCTGGAATTTGGCGTTGGACGGCTTATATATATGAGCACATATAATGTGGTGTTTGGAAGTCAAGCGATTGTTAATGGCAATGAGGGATTGCCTTATTTACCAATTGATGATCATGTTGATGCATATGGTCGAAGTAAATCCATTGCAGAGCAGTTAGTTCTGAAGACCAACGGGCGTCCCTTAAAGTATGTGAATTAGAAATATATATATATATATATATAGCTATCTGCATACTTCCATGGTTTGATTTTTCTGGTTTGTTTTCTTGTATTTGAATTGCTCTTAGTGCAATCATTAGGATATCATGCTGATGTGACTGAGGATTTGTGAAGATTGTATATAGAATTAGCTCAAGCTTTGCATTTGTAGGAACAGGAACGGCAAATGCCTTCACACCTGTGCTATACGTTCTTGTGCTATCTACGGACCTGGGGAAGAGAGGCATTTTCCTAGGTTGGTCTCCTTGGCCAAGTTAGGCTTGCTACCCTTTAGAGTTGGGGAACCAAGTGCTAAAACTGACTGGATCTATATAGATAATCTCGTGCTTGCTTTGATATTGGCAAGCATGGGGCTTTGGGACGACGTCCCTGGCAAAGGAAGAAATCCAGTAGCTGCTGGCCAGCCATACTATGTATCAGATGGTAACTCTACATCCAGACTTTCTTTCTTTTCACCACCCTCTAATCCACTCTATGTAGTTTGCTTCAATATCATGCTGTTTTGTTTCCATTACTGGACGATGGGGCCTTGCTGACAATTTCTCTATTTTCATTAGGCTATCCAGTTAATGCTTTCGAATTTGTTAAACCTCTGCTCAATAGCTTAGGTTATGATTTGCCAAATTATTACCTGCCTGTTCCTAAAGCTCTTCTCTTGGGGAAATTTTTTGCTGCATTGTACACAATACTTTATCCATGGCTGGATAGATGGTGGCTTCCACATCCCTTGATGCTTCCTGCTGAGATTTACAAGGTTATTATTACTATTAATAACAATACTATTTTTTAATGGTTTTATCTGCAAACATGCAATTGGTTTTCGTGAATGTTTGGACATCTAATAGCAACCAAAATTTGAGGAATGATTATGCAATCAAGAATTCTCTCCTTCACCATCCCAATAATGCTCCTTCATAATGTGGAGAATGCTTCCATGCTTAATAAATATACCAACCCTTAACCAATTTCCCTCCTAATCCTCATTAGTTTGCATATATCGTGCAGGTTGGCGTCAGCAATTATTTCTCGTATCTTAAAGCCAAGGAGGAACTGGGCTATGCCCCAATGGTTACTCCTAAGGAGGGCATGGCTGCGACTATCTCATATTGGCAGGAGAGGAAAAGGAAAAGTCTTGATGGGCCAACAATATATGTCTGGCTGTTTTCTGTTGTCGGAATGAGCATATTGTTTTGTGCTGCTTTTCTTCCAGACGTAGGACCTGTTCCATTTTTCAAAGCCATCAGCCTTTTCTTCTTAATGTCAACTCAAGTGGTGAGAATGGTTTTTCTTGTGGCCTTTCTACTGCATGTTGGTGAGGGTATTTATGCATGGTTCTTAGCTAGAAAGGTGGATCCTGCTAACTCAAGAGGATGGTTTTGGCAGACTGTTGCCCTAGGCATCTTTTCCTTGCGCTTTTTGTTGAAAAGAGCAAGGAATTGACGAACCTATGTACTGTTAGCAAACGAAAGATAGCTGAAGAAATCGTATAGAAGAGTTTGTGGGAAGAAAAAATCCGTTGTAATAATAGCATTTTTTGAGTAATAATTTCTCTTGATTATATAGTATCAAAGTACTAGTGCAGTAATTGAAATAAACTCATCATTTGCAATTCCACCACTATCTTAATAATAAACAAAACACAGCTATTTCATAAACTTATAATTCCTAACTGAAACTATTGGTGTCGTCTTTTGTTTCCAGCGGGCACAAGCCAACCCAAACTGGAAAGAGTTACATTATCCTGTAAGGCTAAACTTAAATTACAGGTGCATCTAAAACAAATTAGAAAATAGAGCACCAGATTCCATGTTGGCCTGCCATATTAGCAAATCAAGTGAGTTAACGAAGCAACTCGAGTTTCACTTCCAAGGTATGGGGTTATTATTGCAGGCTCCACCACTCTGATTAAACGGACTCCCGGGCCCTCCTGAGGATTCACTGAGAGTCCCACGTGATGGCGGGCTGCTGGCCCCTGTCATTCCAGCACGGATCGGAGCAAGTTTATGGGGTGCAGTAACAGGCAGCTGTTCTATTTGGTTTACACTCAATTCCTTGTGCCCCCCATCAGTGATGAAACTCCCCACCACCACCTGGTAATCCGATAGAAACCAATGCGCAATCAGTAATAACATCATCACGTGACAAGTGTGCAGTGAAATGGGAAAATGAAAAGCATCCTAATCATATTCTATTTACTATTTACACAGGGCAGTGATAGAGACGTAAGAATGCTCTCAAGGGGAAAGCTAATGTACCTGTACAGGAGATGCTGCCGTTAGAAGACCAGCCACTCCACCACCTAATACTCTACCATCTGGTCCAGATAATGAAACACTTAAACCTCCCGTTCGACTCCGCTGGCCACCGTTCTCGGAGAGGAGATAGGATCCAGATAGCGATAAAATCTCAAATCGCCCCTACATAACAGATAAATTCCATCTAATACTCGCAAACATAAAATTATTATTGTGCTTCTAATGGCCCACTGAAACTTCTTACACAGAAGAAAATAGATTTTGGCGAAGTACTGAGCGAGAGGCAGACTAAAATCTGAGAGAAGGAAAAACCCTCAAGGAAACTAGTTTCCTTTCCTTCAAATCCATTGGATATAATCTTCTTAAGCTTAGTTTGATTCATAACAGTAAAACATGAAGTCTACCCACATTTTGGGAGTAACGATCAATCCCCAAAAAGGAAAGAACAAGGTCTATTTACATCACTCAATGCTCTTCAAACAGCTATGAAGATGGGGACACTAAGAACTTCGTCAATGACTAAAAATTATAATCCAGGCAAGCATATGTTGAACATTGAAAGGAGAAGTCAAAATAAAGCACAGCTTCAGTTCAATCAACATGTCCAAAAGAACCAAATGAACAAACCTCGTAAGTCACGGTTCCGCCAGACATGGCTGGTTGACGTAGAGTCACATTGGATATTGCTCCATTTGCCGTAAGGATACAAACAGCTCTAGGACCATTCTGTGAAAATGACATTATTTTCGAAGATACATCCTGGAAAACATAACAAAACTTGAGATCGTAGTCCTAATTAAGATGTCAAATAGATTATAACACCACAAAGATCAAAATGTCCCAATAGTTTTTCACATTAGCATAGATTACATCTGATTATCTTTCTCCCATGATGGACATGTGTATAACTTTCCATAATAAGATGTCCATTCCACACATTTATGTGTTTTTAATTATACTTGAATCAAATTTTCAATTACGTAGAAAAAGAAAACAAAAGATAATGCAGCTGCAACAAACTTGAAACGCCAATTAAAGAAACATAAAACAGACAAAAAGATGAACCTCTCCAGCTTTTACGGTGATGACATGTGGGGTAAATCCAACTCCTGCTGACCCTACAATTACAATTATAGAATGATTCAATCTGTAATGGCAATATCAAAGTCGAAAAATAACATGCATGTAAAGAAGGCCCAATTTAAACCACATTCCCTCAAAGGCAGAGATATGGTTTTGATAAACTTGGGAAGTTTCATTTTCTTGCAATGGATGATGAGAAAAAAAAAAAAAAAAAAAGACCTTACAAACTAAGATTAGGCAGAAAGTATCCATAGTTTATCAATGTTAATAAACAACGAAGCCATATGGATGACCTGAAAGCAATTATTTTAGATGACAACAGCCAGAATCAGCTAACTGCTTCTTCTATTTTACCAAGAACCACTGACAAGTTGCATTTATATATTGTTTTTATTAGTTTGATAATCCTTGAATCTGGGAAAACTAAATATATACCAACAAGCCAAAAGGAATAAACCGTTAATCCCCATGCAAGTTTAGAATTAATTACGCTGAATAAATCTGATCACCATACATAAGAAATTGCCCTAGAAACCAAAATTGGACCTCAACTAATTACAAAAGGATGTGGAATAAGTAGAGTTACCCGAACCATCCAACTGCTGTTTTTTGGTGGAGGAGCCAGGGGGCCTGCCTCTGGCTTTCTTCAAATAAGTTGGAGAAGCTGATCCTCCAGACGGAGGCGCGGCGGTGGGTGGAGGAGAAAAACCTCCACTGGGCTGAGTTGCAGCGGCAGAGCGGACTGCAGGAGCCAGTGCCATACTGCCATCTGGCCCATACTTCCGAGGCCTCCCTCTCTTCCTCTTTACAGGCTCGCTTTGTGAATTCATGTTAACGAAAGCTTCACGAGCAGATCCATCGGCACCGGCATTACCGGCAACTCCGACGCCGGAGGACTGGTAGGTGGGAGAGGCGGCGGCAACGGGCTTGTAGACGCCGTCGGCGCCGAAGGGTAAATGCATGCCCTGCATGACCGACTGTTGTGATTGTACTGAATTCTTCTGGAGACCGATGGTGAAGGGCTCGCCGCTGGACATCACTCCGGTCTCAGATCCCGACATTGTTCTCCTTCGCTGGAACTATAATTCCATACAAGGAAGTCCCAATCCCTATGGAAACAGAAAATAAACATAAATCCATCTTCAACCTCTTCCATTTCATAGAATCAAGAATCGTAAGCAGAAAAACTTGGAAGGAAGGAACCACACCATTGACAAGATTTTACAGCAAAAATATTTATATATTTGTTTTGGCTCCACCCGGTAATTTAGAGTGGAGGGAGATTATTTAGGGTGGAAATGTGATTTTTGCCAAAAAAAAAAAAAGAAAAAGAAAAAGAAAAAGGAATTTAGAAATAGGGATTTAAAACACCAGAAGAAACTCATTGTAATATTACACTGAAAAGACCCAAAACACGTACCCGACCATAAATCTCGGAACAAAATCAGTAAACATCGAAGAAAAACCCTAACAGCCACAAAACTTTCACAAAACAGCACCAATTTTTCGTTTGCAATTACAGATCTTAACAGTCGCCACTCCAGGAAGAAGAAGACCCCCATCATTCAGTAACTAATTATTTTCCAATTTTTTCTTTAAAATTTTGAATTTTACAGTAAAAGATTCTTCAAAAATAAAAATAAAAATAAAAATAAGAGAAGAAGACAGAAGTTGGGGGAAAAAACGAGAAAAAAATCCAATAAACTTACCAAATAATAAATGAAAAATAGCGGAGATGAAAAACAAAAAGGGGAAAGAAATCGAAAGGCTTCGGAACGAAAAAGCAAGCAGCTCAGCTCCAAGGGCTTTTTTTTCCAGCGAGAAATGCAGGAATTCTGAATATTTAATTATAATTTAGTATATTTTTATTATTATTTTAATTCCGGGCTTTCTAATTATTATTAAATGTTTTGAAAAGAAATCCGTGGATCTGTAAAAAAGAAACCGATGGGTAATTTTGGTATTTAGAAAAAAGACGATAGAAACTTCATAATTATATTTGCTCTTACGGCTTTGGATACTCACTCTCTACTCACTCCCTTCCGTTCTTCTCTGTTTAATTCATATGAACCTGAACGTTTCTTTTTTCTTCAAATATGTGGGATAGAAATCCAATTTCTTACCCTTCTTTTTTTCAAAAAAAAAAAAAGAAAAATACCAATGTGTTGCCTCAAATTTGATAATATAAATTTTAAATCAATTGAGTTTTATTTAGTTTAGAGCCATACATGTAATATTGACTAAAAAAGAAATAGTACTTAGATTTCAAAATATTACATTGTTATTATAAGTTTTTAGTTTAATTTTTATTTTGGTACATACGTTTCAAAATATTATATTTTTACCTAGAATTTTGAATTATATTTCTATTTAGTACCTAAATTTTAAGATTTACACGTTTAACCTTAATTCTTTTTTCTTTACTAAATACTCATATTTGATCTGTATGTTAATGTTTAGTACTTAGTTTAATTAATTGTTTTTCATTATTATTTTTACTATTAAAATTAATTTTAAAATTTCACTTAACTATTTTTAAAACTAGTTTTTTTTTAGTATGATAATTACAGGGATGGAACGTGATGCCAATTACTATAAGCTCAATTGGTATTTTTAAAATTAGTTGACTAGTTCATGCCAAATTCCAAAGTGAGCATTAGCGAAATTTTGGGGTGTTGAAACGTAGAAATAAAATGAAAACTAAATTCAAAACCTAAGGTAAAACTGCATCATTTTGAAAGTTAGAGATTAAATGGAAATTGAACTCAAAAGTTAGGGGTAACATTGTAACACTTAAAAAAGTTGAGACTAAATAAAAACTAGGGCCAATATTCTACTTTATTTTTTGTAAGCCTTAAAACCTTTCTAAAGTTCCTTAATTTTAAAGTAAAGTTAGTATCTCAATTTGGACTTAGAAAATTTTAAATTATATTTTGGAGGGGAATGTGGTCTAGTCGTGGAGCACATGTATGTGAGAAAAGTTGTGATACTTGGGCGTTAAGAGAAATTACTAAGTGTGGGGGCTATGTGTTGAACTTTGGAAAAATTACAGGAGTGGAGCATGTGTTGGGACTAGGAGGTGAAAAGAATGAGGAGTAAAATTGGTTAACAGTTAGTAGGAGAAGGTTGGAAATGTGAGGGTTGGATGCATGGTATTAGAGATTAGAAATTTGACTAAGTGTTAGTAGGAAAATGATAGAGCTCAACCTTATCTGGGAGCATGAACAAGCTCAACTCATTATTCTAGTTTATTAGTGTTGGATGCATGGTTGAGGCATATTGGGCGCTTACCTTGTAGATAAAGGAAATACTTGTCTCGGGAACATGTGCAAAAGCATCACACCTAGGGAAGTCTAAAAGTTTTCACCTCCTAGATGTTGGATGCATGACTTGATAGGGACATGTTGGATGCATATTTGAACAATAGGGAGGGTGAGTGTGCTTAAAACACTTGGAAAAGTAGACAAGGAGAAACCATATGTTGAAAGAGCCAAAACTAAGAAGATAGGATGTAAACCCTCGAATTCTTTTACCTAACTATAGGAAGTACTAATGTTCAAATATTATAAACTGAAGGAAATCGATCACGAGGACTTCCATGAGCAGCGGAAAAGATCATTCCAAATTACAATCATGTATGAACATTACAAATTACAGTCGTAAACAAAGACAAACGATTATGCATTCATTACAGAAATTGCAGCATGAATATACAAATGAACAAGGAGAAATCTCTATGCACTTTTGTAGACTCGTCTCCACGCTCCTTGCTCATGAATGCTCGAACAAAGCAACCTCGAACGCTCGAACAACACGGTATGCCTCTAGGAATCTCTAATACTTTCAAAGCACACTTGTTCTCAACGATTGCCTCACTCCATAATCATGTAAACGATTGAGCAAGTGGGAGATGGCTAAAACCTATCAATTGCCAATCGTTTAGCAAAAGCTAAGCGATCATTTAGCTCATCGTTTAGTTCCGTGTCTATCGCTTACAAAACACTACATGATCGTTTATCTTGGTCAAGCTGTCACTTAGTAAATCCTTATTTACTTGACAACTTCCATGAGATTCCTTTTGCGAGAGAGAAAATCTCAAAATCAATTTTTTCAACATTCAAAACTTACTAAAATTAGGAAAAAAAATTTCTTTTATCTCACGGTTACCATGAACCACCAATAACCTCCGACTCAATTGGTTATTAGAGAAAAATGATTAATTATCCAATATTTAATATTATTATAAATATAAATGATAACCAACTTATCATACTATATTTATAACATATAGTTTTAATATTTCATCTCATGAAACATATAAACCATAGTTCTTTTTCTATTCCATAGCACGTAATGTAAATCTCATTTACATTAATCCTCCACTAGATGTATCTCATACATCATACCGATCATATCATATATAATCAAAATTACCTCTTGTCAATTTGAACATTTCAAATCAACACCAAGAACTGATCCTCAACTGAATCCATTGAACTACCAAGAGGACCTTATGGACCTGTAGCTCGAAGCTCTAACAGTACGTAAATAACTGACTAAACTCTTTAGTCACAGAATCCACCATCTATTAACTGCCTGACACTCCACTAAAGACCGATAGTTGAACTCTCCTTACCATATATATATTATGTGTCCATTTTAACCAATCAGAAGTGCGACAACCATTCACAGATCGCTAGTAAGTACAGTTGGGCCAATAACCGTTATGCCCCTGTAGTTACATCTAACTCCTAAAATACCACTGATTCCTTTAATGAACATAAGTCAACTATGACTGAGTCCTCTCTTCCAAAGAGAAGATGTGGTCACTATGTTCAAGCCTTGGAATTAGCCCTTAAGGGAGTAATCTCTCTACTTATCCTTACTTTGGGAAAGGAATGAATTCCATCTTGTGGATTGAGTTCCCAGTTCCCAGATCCAAAAAGGTAGGCATGTTGAGTTAACAATCTAGCCACTATCACCCATACTAATCAAAGGATTGCCCTCAAAGGCAGGAGTTCCACAATACTAAGGATTGAGGTCGTGTTACCTATGGTCGTTTAGGTGAGATGTAAGTCTCTAGTATCAATGACGTTATATATAGAGTCTAGTCATCTCGTGGTTCGATCTTATACAAACTCTTTGTATAGGACACCTCCGCTCGCACGTCTCCACATGAATAGTCAGAATCTACCATCTGTAGTAGGTTACAACATTTGCAAACCTCTACAAAGCGAGCCATATCCGTAGTGTTGTAGGATCTAAAGGCAACACTAGAGGGGGGGTGAATAGGGTTGACTACCAATTTTTTTTTTTTTTTAAAAAAATAATTTTATCTCTCATCAAACAATGCTCAATAAAGTTAACCCACTAATTTGATTAAAGAAAATTTATGCAAGACAAAACTTAAATCATGCAAGCTATGATAACTTCAAATTTAAAGACAATTTAATCAAGGATAAATTTAAATAACACAAGGATAAATTTAAATAACACACTAAAAATTAAATCATGCAATTTGGAAAGATTAAAAAAATAATTAAGACAAGAAGCAAAAAAAAATTTGAAAACAAAAAATCAAAGAGAGAGAGGAAGAGAAAACACCGAGAATTATAGTAGTTCGGCAAATTACCTATTCCACTCTCCAAGACTCCTTCTTGGGTATTTCACTAAGTGATCCTCTTGCAGGTGAGGACCAAACCGACACACAACTCTTTTTTTCCTAGGCTAAAGAGAAACCCAAGATCCTTTTTACTGGTTCAGGATCAAACAATTTCTTTTTCTCACAACCCAAGGTGTACCCACACTTTAATACAATTCCCAAAAATTAAAAGAAAATCTCACAATATTACCTCTTGAAGGCTAAATACACAAGTTGAGCACTAAAAAAAAAACTCACAAAAATAACTCTAGGCCAATTTAGGAGCAAAGAGGACAAGAATTTGAGAGTAGAGAGAATTGAGAGCTTAAGACTTGATAGCTTTTGATGTGTCCATGAAGAGTAAAATCAAGTCGAATTTATAGGCGAGGAGGATAAATTTTGACCATTGGATATGATTGCAAATGAAGGGTAGAGATTGAATAAAAATAGAAAAGGAAAGGATTTGAAAAGAAATTTTGAAAGATTGGAATTATTGAGATTTGTAGAATAAAAAGGATTTGAAGGATGAAAATTTAGGAAGTAAATCAAATTTGAAAAGGCAGAAATTTGGTGAGAATTTGGAGAAAATTGGATTAGAAAATTAAAGAAAAATAAGAAAATAAAAATAAAAATAAAAAATAGCCGGATGAAATGAGCACCATGTGCACAGGGGAGGAGATTAAGCGTTACATGCCGCATTCTGTGAAGAAATCGCCGCACGTGCACGTCTGCGCGTGAAGCTGGGTGACGCCACTTATCATTATCTCATTCGTCCACGGTCGTCACGTCACTGCCACATCATGTGCCACGCCAGCAAAAAGTGACCGGTTGGGGCATCACGACATTCACCACGTCAGCTTCCACGTCATCAATATTGACTGTTTGTGTGCCACGTCAGCAAGGTGCCACATGTCACTGCCACATTGAATTTCCTCTCCAATCTTTTTTTGCTTATAACTTTCTCGTTTGAACTCCGATTTGAGCGATTCAAATTGCGTTGGAATCGTCTTTTCGAGCTCTACAAGATAGTGACACTGAAATTATTACTACAAAAAATCTGAGTTTGTTATCATCAAAATTCTTGGTTTGATTAAAGCCCTAAAGCTAACAAGTGTCACCAGGATCAGGTATCCCACCTTAATCCTTATACTACAGACCTATTTAGATTATCACTTAAGTCATGATCCACTTGTATATCACATATACATGCTTAAGTTCACATAAGATAACCAAGGAGCTTTATTTATTGGATATGAGTAAATGCCAGAATTAAATAACAATTATTTTATTCATCAAACAATGTGTATCAATACAAACAACGGGACTCCGAGAGAATTAGGACACCAATCCCAACAATCTCCCACTTGTCCTAATGACTCGGGAGACTAATGTACAATACAATATACAATAAATTAGGGCATACCCTAGTATCATCTCCCACTTGCCCTAGACAAGATGTCACATGTCCCACAGACCTAGACCCTCCAAGTGACCCTCGAACTCTTTAGCCATAAGGGCCTTTGTAAAGGGATTAACTGTTGGGATTGGTGTCCTAATTCTCCTGGAGTCTCGTTATTTTGTAAAGATACACATTGTTTAATGAATAAAATAAGTGTTATTTAATTCTGGCATTTACTCACATCTAATAAACAAAACTCCTTGGTTATCTTATGTGAACTTAAGCATGTATATGTGATATACAAGTGGATCATGTCTTAAGTGATAACCTAAATAGATCTATAATATAAGAATTAAGGTGGATACCTGATCCTGGTGACACTAAGGATACAACCCACTTTGTAGAGGTTTGTAAGTGTTATAAACTACTACAGACGATAGATCTTAACCATTCATGTGGAGACGTGCGAGCGGGGGTGTCCTATATAAAGAGTTTTTCTAAGACCTGGACCACGAGATGACTAGACTCTGTATATAACGTTGTTGATACTAGAGATTTGCATCTCATCTAAACGACCATAGGTGACACAACCTCAATCCTGAGTGTTTTGGGAACTCTTGCCTTTGAGGGCAGTCCTTTGATTAGTATGGGTCAGAGTGGCCAGTTTGCCAATTCAACATGCCTACATTTTTAGGAACTTGTCTAATCTGAAAGATGGGAACTCAATCCACAAGATGGAACTCACTCATTTCCTGAAGTAGGGATATGTAGAGAGATTGCTCCCTTAAGGGTTGATTCTAAGGCTTAAACATAGTGACCACATCTTCTCTTTGGAAGAGAGGACTCATTCATAGTTGACTTATGTTCATTAGAGGGATCAGTGGTACTTAAGAAGTTAGATGTAACTACAGGGGCATAACGGTTATTGGCCCAGCTGTACTTACTAGCGATCTGTGAAGGGTTGTCGCACTACTGATTGGTTAAGATGCACATATAATATATCTGTGGTAAGGAGAGTTCAACTGTCGGTATTTAGTAGAGTGTCTAGCAGTTAACGGATAGTGGATCCCTTGACTAAAGAGTTTAGTCAGTTATTCACGTACCGTTGGAGCTTCGAGCTACAGGTCCACGAGATCCCCTTGGTAGCTCAATGGATTCAGTTGAGGATCAGTACTTGGTGTTGATTTGAAAGGTTCATATTAACAAGAGGTATTTTGATTATATATGATATAATCGGTATGAGATACATCTAGTGGAGGATTGATGTAAATGAGATTTACATTAAGTACCATGGAATAGAAAAAGAACTATGGTTTATATGTTTCATGAGATGAAATATTAAAACTATAGGTTATAAATATAGTATGATAAATTGGTTATCATTTATATTTATAATATATTAATTATTTGATAATTAATTCTTTTTCTTTAAATAACCAATTGAGTGGGTGGTTATTGGATTCATGGTAACCGTGAGATAAAAGGAAATTAGTTTTCTAATTTTAGAAAGATTTACAAGTTGTTTTAAAAGTTTTACATAAAAGATTTTTGAGATTTCTCTCTTGCACAAAAGAATCTCACGGAGTCGTCAAGTAAATATAGATTTATTAACGACGACTCTGGACGAGCTAAACGATCGTACAGTTATTTTACTAAACGATCGCATAGTTTTGCTAGACGATCACTGCCAAAGTAAACGACCGTGTAGTGTCTGTAGGTGACATACCGAGCTAAACGATCGCATAGCTTTTTGCTAGACAATCCCTTAGCTTTAGCTAAATTGATTGGGCATCGACCTATACGATAGGTCTCTGCCATCTCACACTTGCCTAGTCGTATACACGTCGGTGTTTCCTCCTTTTCTGCCTCATACCAAGTTCATTTATCTATGTTATTTATGTTATATGTTCTCACACTGAGAATACCAAGGTAGCCTTCTTGGTGGTGTCATACTCAACTCGACATCGTCGAGGTACTGTAGAGGCCGTTCGTGCTGTTGCTGAGGAGTTCATGGCCGAGGCATTCGTTGAGGACGAGCATGAAGTGTTTGTGTTGTGTTGCGGTCATGTAGATCAAGCATTCGAGGTTACTGTTGTTCGAGCGGTCGTGCGCAAAGGAGCGTAGAGACGCATCTTTAAATGTTCGTAGAGTTTGCTCTTTGTTCATTTGAGTTTTTTCATACTGTAATTTCTAACCGCTTGTTTTGAAGTCGACAGTAAATGTAATGTTCATTCATGATTGTGATTTGGAATAATCTTATTTCCGCTGCTCATGAAAATCTCGAGTCCGATTTCCTTCATCCACAACGTTGTGCTCTGATGCGATCTTCGTGACTATTACATCACCGCGATTCACAATCTCCCTGATCAGGTGATATTTTCGTTTGATGTGCTTACCCCGATGATGACTCCGAGGCTCCTTTGAATTTGCCACAAACCCCCCAGCTGTTATCACAATAAATAGTATGAGGCAAATCCATATTTGGAACAACTTCCAAATCTAAAAGGAATTTCCTTAGCCAAACAACCTCTTTAGCTGCTTCATAAACCACTACGTATTTGGCTTCCATAGTGGAGTCTGCGATGCATCCTTGCTTGATGCTTCGCTAGACTATAGCCCCTCCATTTAGAGTAAACACTGACCCCAGTGTCGATTTGCGAGAATCTCGATCGGTTTGAAAGTTAGAGTCCGTGTATTCTGTAAGGATCAGATCCTTATCTCCATATATGAGCATGTAGTCCCTCGTTCTCCAAAGATACTTGAGGATCGTCTTGATTGTCGTCCAATGATCAAATCTTGGATTGGACTAATATCGACTGACAATCCCTACTGCATAGCAAATGTCGGGTCTGGTACATAACATTGCATACATTAAGCTTCCTACAACTGAAGCATAGGGAATCCATTTCATCTTCTTAACCTCTTGAGGTGTTTTAGGACATTGATCCTTAGAAAAAATGATCCCATGCCTGAAGGGTAACAAACCCCTCTTGAAATTCTACGTCCTGTACCTGATCAACATTTGATCAATGTACGATGCCTGAGACAGGGCTAACCGTTTGTTCTTACGATCCCGAATGATCTGGATCCCTAGAGCATACTGTGCTTCACCCAAATCTTTCATTTGGAATTAGGCAGCTAGCCATTTCTTAATGTCAGTCAGATACCCTACATCATTCCCAATGAGTAGGATATCATCTACATACAGTACCAGGAAAGCTACTGAGTTTTTGATGATCTTCTTGTAAACACAAGGCTCATCAACGTTCTGATCAAAGCCAAATGACTTGACAGCAGTGTTAAATCTGATGTTCCAAGATCTAGATGCTTGTTTCAACCCATAAATGGACCTATTAAGTTTGCAAACTCTTTAATCTTGATTTGGAACAATGAACCCCTCTGGTTGAGTCATATAGATGATCTTTTCAAGATTACCATTAAGAAAGGCAGTCTTGATGTCCATTTGCCATATTTCATAATCATGTGGCTATAGACAGGAGAATCTTGATAGACTTGAGCATGACAACAGGTGAGAAAGTTTCCTCATAGTCAACTCCCTCAACCTGGGTATAACCTTTGCCACGAGTCTAGCAATAAAGGTTTGCACCTTTCCATCTACACCTCTCTTTCGCTTATAGATCCACTTACACCCAATAGGTCTTATCCCATCAGGTGGATCAACAAGCTCCCAGACGTTATTGAAGTACATAGACTCCATTTCCTGGTTCATGGCTTTAACCCATTCATCTTTGTCAACATTCTCCATTGCTTTCTTAAAAGACAACGAATCCTCGACCCCATCATTCGTAATGACATTATGGGCTTCAGTCAAACCCATGTAGTGATCCGGTGGGTTCATAACCCTCCCACTACGTCGAGGCAGTCTCAACTCTTGAGCTGGTTGACTAGACGTTCCGACCTCAACAACTCTTGTTGATCTATCGGCCTGTTCAACAACTCTTGTTAAACCCTTAGCAGTCTCAGTCTCACTAGAGATCTCACGCAAAAGAAGCTTACTCCATTCTGCTGAGGTGTACTAGGGGCCGAGAGTTGGGATGCAATCCCATGTTCTATCATACAGTTTTGGAATTGGAGGTCCATATACTCTCCACCATGATCAGATTGTAGTGTTTTTATCTTTTTACCTAACAAGTTTTCAACTTCAGCCTTATACTCCTTTGTCAAGAGCTTTAGACTTACGTTGCATTAGGTAGAGATATCCAAACCTTGAATAGTCATATATGAAAGAGATGAAATGTTCATACCCACCCCGAGCTCTAACATTCATCAGACCATAGAGGTCTAAATGTACAAGCTCCAAGGCTTCCTTAGCTTTGTAACCTTTTCCAGTAAAAGGTCATTTGGTCTCTTGCCTTCGAGGCATGATTCACATTTCGGCAAGGAGTTTTCTTCTAAACTCTTTAGAAGTCCACTGTTCACCAACTTCTCAATCCTATTGAGGTTGATGTGACCTAACCTAAGATACCAAAGATGGGCGTTTTCCTTAGGAAAAACCTTTGGTCTTTTAGCTGTTGTTGCCGTAGTGAACATTTCAGTGGTAAACAAGGATTTTATGACTAATGACCTTAGTACATATAAGTTATTTTCCATTGAACCATAACCAATCTCCATTCCATTCTTGAAAATAAACACTTTATTATTAGAAAAGGAGACAGTATAGCCTTGTTCAATGAGACAAGAAACCAAGATTAAGTTCCTCTTAATATGAAGAACTACAAAAACATTATCCAGTAACAGACAACGTTTCTTGTCAACAAATAACTTAGCCTGCGTACAGCAACAACGTAAACAACTTCACTAGTACCGACTCGAAGAGTCATCTCTCCCTGTGGCAACGTTCGCTAGGAACTGAATCCTTAGTAAGAGGAATTGACATGATTGGTAGCACCTGAATCAAGGATCCAGGGAGAATCATCATTCTCTACGAAACACGTCTCCAAGACCAATAAATTAGATTTACTGTCTTGTTTCTTCTTTTGGAGAGTAGTGGGATCGAGGTTGTTTGCCACGAAATACGTTTCACACGATTCTTTCCACTATAAGTAGTCGATCATATTAACAGCTTTAAACGGAAATACTAACAAGTTGCTGAAAAGACAAACACATTGACCTATGTTAGGTTTTAAGCAAATACCCATTGTAAAACAAAACAACATCCAATAAGGTTTTAACAAAACTAATATGAACCCCGTGTGACATCTAGTTTTGCAATGACGCTTCAAAGGTTTAGGACAAAAGTCGTCGAAGGGAGGTCAGTTATCCCTCATCTGAATTGAGAAATTCTCAACCAGTCATTAATACCAGAACAACTCTTGCTCCTATAACGACTAGCCATCATTGATTTGGCCAAGAGATCATTAACTTACTTAACAATCTCTCGTAAATGTGACCTGCCATTTTAGGCCCTAGAGGTCCGCCCCAAAAAGCCAATCCGAAGGGAAAAAATCCAATTGGGACAAAACTTAAAGCGACCCTATCTATTTCTGGAGTTCACCTTGATCTTGACCAACTGCACAAAACCCATTTGAAGGGGAACGCTCCCAGGGTACTACGAGGGAGTATAGAATGATCTCACGGTGTGAACCAATGACAGAGACCATATGACGTGTTGACACACACCCTTCACCTACTTACTCTAAACACTCTCTCAGCTGTCTCTTATACACATCTAGATGTGTATAAGAGACAGCGCATACCTAGTCAAAACCCGCCTTCGACAAAAAGTCCCTTATAGATAGATTTAAAACAAATTTAATCTTTGATTCCAACCAATATAATCCTAATAAACCCATTTTAAAAGATTAATCTAGGTTACTAAACTCTTTAGAACCAGTGAAACTTAGGTCTATCTCAATCCAATTTTAAAACCCTTTTAAAAAACTTGAGTTCACCCTAAGTCCGCATGCAACTCTTTCTTATTGGTTTTAGGTCTAATTTCCTTTATAATACTTATAAATGGAAACGAACACCATAATGCTAAGCTAACACATATAAGGCATTCATAACGCTTATAAACAGCCTAAGTGTCATGCTCAGTACATTGTCCATTCATTGCTACTTCTTTTATATAACACTTATACAAAAACAGCAATGAAACAAGCAAAACATGCTTCCATTCACCCTTAGACTATAACACTTATAATAAAAGGATGATGCATGATAATGCTCACTGCATGCAAAATATAACTTTTATATTTCATAATGCATGCACATGCTTTCAAGTAATTTCTTCATGCTCGATTATAACATTTATAATACATGATGCACGAATAATTGCACAACCTAAGGTGGGTTTTAAACTATATACCAAACACTTTGGCATATAATCACCATACATCACATGTATAAAAAATCAATGTTGATGAACTGGGTAAAATTGCCTTAAAATCACAAAAAATTAAAGCTAACTATTACAAAGACAAGGAGTCTCTAGTTCATAAAGGCGAACCGGGTCTTGAACCGCTCGGGCAAAGCATCGCGTCTCTGATACCAATTGAAGAAAATCGATCACGAAGATTTCCATGAGTAGCAGAAAATATCATTCCAAATTACAATCATGTATGAACATTACAAATTATAGTTGTAAATAGAGACAAATGGTTATGCATTCATTATAGAAATTACAGCATGAATATACAAATGAACAAGGAGAAATCTCTACGCACGTTTGTAGACTCGTCTCCACGCTCCTTATTCACGAACGCTCGAACATAGCAAACTCGAACGCTCGAACAACACGACCGCTACACAACACGAATGTTGGATTTTATGTCCTAAAACTCGTAGTTTGTAAATTAATAAACATATTTTGTTTTGTTTTTCGATAAAGTTGTTATTGAAATAGTAATCTTGAATCCAATAAACTAAGGTCTCGAGGCTATTTAATGTAGTTTGAACTTTATGTAGTGACATAAATGTGGATCAAGTTCAAATATATAGCAAAAATGGTCTATAGTATATGAATAAGGTTGGGCACCTTATTCTGGGGAAACTATGGATGCGGCCCACTTTGTAGTTAGTACAAACGATATGATCCTGAATCGTTCATATAGAGATATATGAGTGGGGGCATCCTATGCAATGAGTTTACATAAGACTGAACCATGAAATAGTCACTTTTTACATTCTAAATGTCGTTTTATGTATAAAACTGATTATTTCGTTAATTGATGACCTAGGTAACTTAATCTTAATCCTGAGCTAACTATGAACTCCTGTTCACTCGGAATTATCCTTAGATTTGCATAGGTGAGGGTAGCTCATCATCGTTGGCCCAATAAGCCTCCCATTTCAGGGGTAAGATCGGTGGATAGCTGGGAACATAGGATGCAAGACGAAATTCACTCCTACCCATTATAGGGATAGTAGATAGATTGTTCCCTTTAGTACTAAATCCAGGTCTTGAACAAGGGGCCCCACCCTTTCCTTGGCCCGAGAGGGGTTCGGTTTATAGGTTGGACCTTACCAATTGTCCATTAGAGGATCAGTGGAACTTAAGGAACAAGATGTAGTCTTGGGGGTAAAACGATTTTAATGATCCTGCCAAGATTACGAACAACCAGTGAAGGATTAGCTTACTAATCATGGTTATATCAAATGGACACAAATATATCTATAGTGAAGGGAGTGCAACTACGGAATTATAGTGGAATGGCCCGTTAGTTAACGAATGTTGATTAGCTCTGTCTAAAGAGTTTAGCTAGCTAATCTCGGGCTGTTGGAGCCCATGATCTATAGGTCCATTAGGTTTCCTTACTAGCTCATATGGAATAAACTTAGAACAGTATGATAGAATAATTCGAATTGTTCGAATTAGGTGAAGAGAGAGAAACCGACAAGTATATGTGATATAGTGGTCAGGTTTTTTCAGTTTAGAGATATAGCTTTAATATTTAAATGTGATTTANAGTATGTTCTCGGGATTTAGATTATTCGGAACCGCAAGAACAAAACACTAGCCATGTCTCAAGCAACTTATATAGACAAAATGTTGTCTAGGTATAAGATGCAGAATTCCAAAAGAGGTCTATTACCTTACAGATATGGAATTCATTTGTCAAATAATCAATGTCCTAAGACACCTCAAGAGGTTGAGGATATGAGACGCATTCCCTATGCTTCCACAGTAGGGAGCCTGATATATGCAATGTTATGTACTAGACTTGACATATGCTACACGGCAGGGATAGTCAGTAGGTATCGGTCCAATCCTGGATATGATCATTGGACTACCGTTAAAAATATCCTCAAGTATCTTAGGAGAACGAGGAACTACATGCTCGTATATGATACTAAGGATTTGATCCTTACTGGATACACTGACTCTGATTTTCAAACCGATAAAGATGCAAGAAACTCTACATCGGGATCAGTGTTCATTCTGAATGGAAGAGCAGTAGTGTGGAGAAGTGTGAAGAAAAACTGTATTGTGGACTCCACAATGGAAGCTGAATACTTAGCTGCTTGTGAAGCAACAAAGGAAGCAGTATGGTTGAGGAAATTCTTGACAGATTTGGAAGTTGTTCCAAATATACATATGCCTATCACTCTATATTATGATAATAGTGGTGCAGTTGCAAATTCAAGAGAACCA
Organism: Benincasa hispida; assembly: GCF_009727055.1. NCBI lineage: Eukaryota > Viridiplantae > Streptophyta > Magnoliopsida > Cucurbitales > Cucurbitaceae > Benincasa > Benincasa hispida. The sequence continues at coordinate 75,003,507 of NC_052357.1, read as the reverse complement.
AGAAGCCACAAGCGCGGCAAGCATATTGAGCACAAATACCATCTGATCCGAGAGATTGTACATTATGGAGACGTTGTAGTAACCCAGATATCTTCTGAGCAAAACATTGCTAATCCTTTTACAAAGGCCCTCACGGCTAAAGTGTTTGAATGTCACTTGCAGAGTCTATGTCTACGAAGTTTGTAAACTAGGACTAGTAGAAGAACTTTTGGGTATATGCCCTAGTTTATTGTATTCATATTTTTATTGTACTCATATGTTTCTCGCTTAAATTCAACATTGTGATACTCCATTAGGAGTTTTAGTCCAAGTGGGAGTTTGTTGGATTTTATGTCCTAAAACTCGTAGTTTGTAAATTAATAAACATATTCTGTTTTGTTTTTTGATAAAGTTGTTATTGAAATAGTAATCTTGAATCTAATAAACTAAGGTCCTGAGGCTATTTAATATAGTTTGAACTCTATGTAGTGACATAAATGTGGATCAAGTTCAAATATATAGCAAAAATGGTCTATAGTATATGAATAAGATTGGACGTCTTATTCTGGGGACTTATGGATGCGGCCCACTTTGTAGTTAGTACAAACGATGTGATCCTGAATCGTTCATATAGAGATATGTGAGTGGGGGCATCCTATGCAATGAGTTTGTATAAGATTGAATCATGAAATAGTCCCTTTTTATGTTCTAGATGCCGTTTTATGTATAAAACTGACTATTTCGTTAATTGATGACCTAGGTAACTTAATCTTAATCCTGAGCTAACTATGAACTTCTGTTCACTCAGAATTATCCTTAGATCTNCCTATGCAATGAGTTTACATAAGACTGAACCATGAAATAGTCACTTTTTACATTCTAAATGTCGTTTTATGTATAAAACTGATTATTTCGTTAATTGATGACCTAGGTAACTTAATCTTAATCCTGAGCTAACTATGAACTCCTGTTCACTCGGAATTATCCTTAGATTTGCATAGGTGAGGGTAGCTCATCATCGTTGGCCCAATAAGCCTCCCATTTCAGGGGTAAGATCGGTGGATAGCTGGGAACATAGGATGCAAGACGAAATTCACTCCTACCCATTATAGGGATAGTAGATAGATTGTTCCCTTTAGTACTAAATCCAGGTCTTGAACAAGGGGCCCCACCCTTTCCTTGGCCCGAGAGGGGTTCGGTTTATAGGTTGGACCTTACCAATTGTCCATTAGAGGATCAGTGGAACTTAAGGAACAAGATGTAGTCTTGGGGGTAAAACGATTTTAATGATCCTGCCAAGATTACGAACAACCAGTGAAGGATTAGCTTACTAATCATGGTTATATCAAATGGACACAAATATATCTATAGTGAAGGGAGTGCAACTACGGAATTATAGTGGAATGGCCCGTTAGTTAACGAATGTTGATTAGCTCTGTCTAAAGAGTTTAGCTAGCTAATCTCGGGCTGTTGGAGCCCATGATCTATAGGTCCATTAGGTTTCCTTACTAGCTCATATGGAATAAACTTAGAACAGTATGATAGAATAATTCGAATTGTTCGAATTAGGTGAAGAGAGAGAAACCGACAAGTATATGTGATATAGTGGTCAGGTTTTTTCAGTTTAGAGATATAGCTTTAATATTTAAATGTGATTTAAATATCAAGAATATAAATATGTTCATGTTCGGAAGCTCAGAAATAATGGAAATGGTCAAAGATGTAAAAAGTCAAAGAGTTGACTTTTGACTTTGAAAAATCAAACTTTGACCGACCGTATAATCAAATATGATTTAAATTTCGAGAAAATGAATGCAGATTCATGCTCGGGAGGTCAAAATTAGTCAATACGGAAAAAAATCATAAAAAGTCAAAATTTTGACTTTTTGGTCAAAGTTTGACTTCGACCAAATGACTATTTTACTCTTTGACTAAAGTTAGTAGGAAAATTCAAACTTTTATTAGATTTCCAGTAACAATATAGTGGGCTAAGTATTGGCTTATAGTGGAGACATTAAGCCCACTAAGATAGTGGATTATAGGTGTTGGGTTTTTATGGATTTGGTTAATGCAATTGTTGCATGACTTTTTCTATAAATTGGGCTTTTCAATTTGGTTGAAAAAGTTTTGCCAATTTTCAAAATTATTTTCTAAAATTGGGCTAGAAAAAAAAAACCCAAACCCTGCCCAAATTCCATCTCTTTCTCTCTCTCGGGTTCTTCATCCATTGGGTCCCACAATCCGGTTTTGAATCCAGAGGATAGTAGGTCAATTCTAGTGGTGGTTCGCAAGAGTTTGGGTCGAGATTCAGCAAGGAAAAGCAATTTTTGGGAGCTTTAAAAGTAAGTTAATTACTGTTTCTTTTCCTTCAAATTGCATGCTTTTTCCTTTAAGTTTAAAGCAATTAAAATGTAATTAGATCTTAATTCCACTGCATATATCTCGTGTTCCATCATGTGGTATTAGAGAATGCTTTAATTACGCTCAATTGCTTTTGGTGGGTGTTTTTTCCTTTCTATTCAAGTGTTGAATGAAATATGAACGAAAGTGGGTTTATTATGATTTTGGCATTGTTTTTCTTTAAATTTCTTGTGGAAATTTGTAATTGCTCACATGTTTATGAGCATTAATGTGTGAAAAAGGGTCTGTAAATTTGGAGTCATTAGAGTAGAAAATAGGCTGTAATTTCTTGATTCCGGGAGAGAGGACAACAG
>NC_052357.1:74998031-75000789 GCF_009727055.1 Benincasa hispida | reverse complement strand
CAAAATTGGAGAAAATGGACTCACAGAACCCGATTTTGCTCCACCAGACCCGAAAGAGGAAGCTCCTAGAACCCGACCCGAGGTAGCAATCCAACCCAATTCGGAGAAGCCACGCACGTGCGCCTTGGCTTCGCACGTACCCGACATGCGGATCCAACCCGAGCGCCCACCCGCTCTGTTCTAACGAGCCTGCGGTTTCGAAAAACTGTTTTACAGCGCCCGCCTCTAAACCGCGATTTCTGTTTGACAATCGCGACCCAACTTATGTTTCGTTGACTGTGCCAGCGAGGCCATTTTGACCCAGTCGGTTAGATGGTCTGGACGCGGTCCGTTTGACCTGGTCTGAGCGCGGTTTTTGACCAGTTCAACTTGAATTTTAACGAGTTTTTTGGGCCCGGTTCGGTGAGTTTTTTGGGCGAGTTCGAAGAGTTTTTTGGCCGTTCAAGAATGGTTCAAAGTGTTTGAAGAGCCGATTCTGGGAAATCTGGTTTGCTGGAATTTTTGTAATAAATTTAGTTATTTTGGTTTTTGGTTTTTAATGCCAAAAATCGGTCCACTGTTAAGTGTTGTTTACCTAATTATGCTTATGTGATGTATAATGTTGTTGATTATGTATTGGCATATAGTAATTGCCAAGGCAATAGTTTTTATTAATACCCCAAAACAACTAGGAAAAGAACTGTTGACATGGCAAATTGTTATAACATGTTGTATAAATGGGGGATTTATAGGAAATATATACTAGCAATGCTTAGTTTAATAAGAGAAGTGTTAAAATATTAAACACATATTAATTTGTTAGCAGAGTTGAAGGAAAGCATGTTATAGATGAATGTTCTATTTGGGTTATAAAGTGTTTTATATATTTAATATTTATAATTGTTATAAGTACTTAAAATTAACCTAACTTCTAAAAATCATATATTACAATCGGATGGCCCACCTACATGATAAAAGACCGTGTTCGGAATGTTTTAGGAACGTTCTCACAAATTTCTTTTTTTATTAAAGATGAAGACTTGGAACAAATCCTAGTTCATAATTATAACAAATAAGATACAAAGGTCGATGCTTTTAATTAATAATTTCTTGGGGGAATTGTTATGAACTGTAAATCGAGAGATAAGGTGGGTAAGCTTAATATGTGTGTAGAGACAAATATGACAGCAATTGGAGGTCGTCTCTACTAATCCAAAACTCTAAGTCAACTTCGCAATAACTATTAGATAAAGGATAAGATGATTCTTACACAATTGCATATGTTCAAACTATATTGAATAGATATTTCCCCGTGCTCCTTATCCTCTTTTGCATGACGTCCCTCATATCTCAAAATATTCATTTGGTTACGGATAGATATTTTGGGTAGGTACCTAGAGTTATTTTGTGCCACACAATCCTCTGTATCTCCCCTCAACAATGCGTTTCGCAAAATGCCCAAGGTTTTATTAGGAGATAAGTAATTGATCTAGTTTTCATTGTAAAAAACGATAGTGCATACGCTCAATATAAATTCGCTAAATCTGGTAATGCGTCTCCTTTTGTTCCAACAACTTTGAATTCTTTTCATTCTATACGCTAATTATCGATTCAGACCAATACAAATGTCAGTGATGTTTTGACAAAGTGTTATAATTTATTTTATAATTGTTATAAAATAACCTAAACTTCTAAAATCTATAACAAAGATAAGATGCATGCTCATTTAGGGTTAACCATCAAGCAATCCCAATTTTCATAGAAAATAGGTCGATATCTTGTAAAACCGAAGTTACAAGAAAACTCACCCGACAAGATCTTGACAAAAAGTCAGATAAGATGACTAAGATTAAAGGTTTTTAAGTTGACGGTTCACGAAACACCTACTACCTAGAGATCGAGCCGGCGTCTGAGTTAGGTTAAACCGGTTTTATGAGCATGAATGAGTGGTGTGAGGTAATAAAATTTGTTTATCACCTAGGTAGGTTAAAAATCCAGTATAAAAGTTATACTCGTATGAATCACCTAGACTTAGGATATGTTTAGTTAGCCGAAATATATCGCTAAGTATTTTATACACTAACCGTCTAGAACACTTCAGCTGGAGAGAAGTAATGTACTTTTAGCTCTAGTATTCCTAAGAGTTCATACCGTGAGATTCATGCTTGGCTTTGGGCCACCCTGGGAGCGGACTCTATTCGGAGAGTGTTTGCATGAGTCAATACTAAGGTGAATAGGGGAAGTTGTTCATAGTAAGTGGAAGAAGGAAGTATGTCAACACATCCTATGGTCTCTTCCATTAGGTCGCACCATGAGATTCCTACAATGCACCTGCATGTCTGCCCTGGAGCGACCTTACCAATCGGAGGGCTGTATTATAGGATTCAAAACTCCGCGAACTCTAGAAATTGATAGGGTCTCTCAGGTCCGTTTTCATTATTGTCTTTCCAACTTCAGGAGCATAATGATTCCGATCTTTGAGGTCTGAAAATGGAGGGTCACGCTTACGAGAATTACTAAGTGTTAGTAAATTCTTGACCAAGTAGCGATAACTGAGTTACTACAGGAATAAGAGTTATTCTGGTGATAGTATCTAGTCAAGATAGTCTTGGTTTAACAGAGGAATAGTCGATGACCCCTCGGTGGAGGTTATTCTAAACCATTGAAATATCGTTGCAAAATATAATAATGAATGGTACATTATTAGTTTTTTTGCTAAACTTGATTGGATTTAAAAGATTAATGTTTTTTTAACTAAAAAGAATATGTTTCTTTTCAG
>NC_052357.1:74925290-74995056 GCF_009727055.1 Benincasa hispida | reverse complement strand
AGAGGGGTTCAGTTTATAGGTTGGACCTTAAACCAATTGTTCATTAGAGGATCAGTGGAACTTAAGGAACAAGATGTAGTCTTGGGGGTAAAACGACTTTTATGACTCGGCCGAGATCACGAACAACCAGTGAAGGATTAGCTTACTAATCATGGTTATATCAAATGGACATAAATATATTTATAGTGAGGGGAGTGCAACTATGGGACTATAGTAGAATGACCCGTTAGTTAACGAATGTTGATTAACTCTGTCTAAAGAGTTTAGCTAGTTAATCTCGGATCGTTGGAGCCCATGATCTATAGGTCCATTAGGTTCCCCTACTAGCTCATATGGAATAAACTTAGAACAGTATGATAGAAAAATTCGAATTGTTCGAATTAGGTGAAGAGAGAGAAACCAATAAGTATATGTGATATAGTGGTCGGATTTTTCAGTTTAGAGATACAACTTTAATATTTAAATGTGATTTAAATATCAAGAATATGAATACGTTCATGTTCGGAAGCTCGAAAATAATGGGAATGGTCAAAGATGCAAAAAGTCAAAGAGTTGACTTTGACTTTGAAAAGTCAAACTTTGACTGATCTTATATTCAAATATGATTTGAATTTTGAGAAAATGAATGCGGATTCATGCTCGGGAGGTCAAAATTAGTCAATATGGAAAGAATCATAAAAAGTCAAAATTTTGACTTACTTTGACCAAATAACTATTTTACCCTTTGACTAAAGTTAGTGGGAAAATCCAAACTTTTGTTGGGTAATTTCACTAACAATATAGTGGGCTAGGTGTTGGCTTATAGTGGAGACATTAAGCCCACTAAGATAGTGGATTATAGGTATTGGGCTTTTATGGATTTAGTTCATGCAATTATTGCATGACTTTTTTCTATAAATTGGGCTTTTCAATTTGGTTGAAAAAGTTTTGCCAATTTTGCCAAATTATTTTCTAAAATTAGGCTGAAAAAAAAACCCAAACCCTACCCAAATTCCATCTTCTTTTGCATCTCTTTCTCTCTCTCGGGTTCTTCATCCACCGGTCCCACAATCCGGTTCTGAATCCAGATGATAGCAGATCAACTCTAGTGGTGGTACGGAAGAGTTGAGGTCGAGATTCAGCAAGGAAAAGCGGTTTTCGGGAGTTACAAAGGTAAGTTAATTACTATTTTTTCCCTTCAAATTGCATGTTTTTTCCTTTAAGTTAAAAGCAATTAGAGTGTAATTAGATCCTAATTCCGCTGCATATGTCTCGTGTTCCATCAACGAACACCACACACTCGTCCTCAGCGATTGCTTAGACTTCTTTTGTCTCGTAAAGTTGAGTTCATTTATGTCTTTTGTCTCGTGAAGTAACTTCACGGACAATCTATTCATCTTCACGAGACATATTTATTTTTTCATAATGTTATAAGTTTGCCTCGTGAAGTAACTTCAAGGGACAACCTATTCATCTTCACGAAACGTATTTTTTCCACAATGTTGTAAGTTTGTCTCGTGAAGTTACTTCATAGGACGTCTCATGAAATAACTTCACGGGACAATCTATTCATCTTTACGAGGCATATATTTTTTTTTATAATGTTGTAAGTTTGTCTCGTGAAGACAGAAATGAAAGAAAAATTGCAAAAACTACCCTTAAACTATTGAATTGGTTACAATCACACCTCCGAACTAAATTTGATCAATTACCCTCTTATAGTTTCAAAATAGTTGCAATTAGATCCTTTTATTAAATTAAATAAAATGACCTAATTTCAACCATTTTATCCTCAATTCAAAGCTATCAATAATAGATCCACTCAACTAAACAAATATAAAAATATAGAGCAGATATTAGTGTTTACCATTAAAGTTTATCACTATCTATCTGAGATAATATTCTATCTCTGTATACCTCAATTCAAAGTTATCAATAATAAAAATTCACTCAACTAAATAAATATAGAAATATAGAGTACAAACGATATAAGAACAATAGAAACAGATATTAGTTTTTACTTATCATTGTCTATCTGAGATAGACAGAAATAGTGCTTTATCATTGTCCATCTTAATTCAAATGTATCAATAATAGATTGAATTGATGTTAAAGTTTTTTATAAAGTTCTTAAGATAAATAGTTGACATACAAGTACATTATTAAAACAGAAATGGATATTAGTGTTTACTATATAGAAACAGATATAGAGTGCAAACCATATAGAAACTATAGAAACTGTAGAAACAGATACATAGAAACGATAGATGGTTATCGTGCACTGTTTGATGAAGAATATGACGTTGGAAGAAGATATGGGAAAAGGATGGTTATCGGATGTGAGTGTGGATATCGGGCCAGTTGATGGGTAATCCAATTAACTGTAATTAATCGACTGGTTATCCATGTGGATTGGGATATTTTTTGTATTTCACTATCGTGGGTTGGGCTTTTCTTCGATCGTTTTGGGCTGGGTTCAAATTTTGCTATTTATGTAAATATTTCGACCTCTTTTATTACATTTGAAAAGATCCCAAAAAGAAATTCATAATTTAGAAATTAGAATTTATTTATCCACTAAATTTAGCCGCATTTATAATCTTTCATTTGACCAAATAAAAAAGACGTGGTATAACTACTATAATTTACCAAGAATACACAAGAAATTAACAGGGAAGGTAATAATTAATATTTTATTTTAAAAAAATTATATAAAGTTGGGCCGGGTGTAGAAGACGAGGCCCAAAAGTGCGTGTTGAGGAACGTGGAGGGAGGGACAGGGAGGATGCAGTTGCGGACTTTAGAAATTTGAATTTCGAAAATATATTGCCGTTGGGAAGTAACAACGGTCAAAAGTCCCTCCCCAACGCTTCATACATATTTGACGCTCCGATTGGACTTTTCCATTCATTTTCTTCGGAGAGACGAAGAGAGCCTTTGTGAGAAAATTCACTTTCAGAGAGAGAGAGAGAGAGAGAGAGAGAGAGAAAGAAATGGAGAAGGGACCGACCACTGTTTCAGCCATGGAAGCGTTCGAGAAGCTGGAGAAGGTTGGAGAAGGAACTTACGGCAAGGTTTATAGGGCAAGGGAGAAGGCGACCGGCAAGATTGTTGCGCTCAAGAAGACGCGCCTCCATGAGGATGAGGAAGGTGTTCCTCCCACCACTCTCAGAGAAGTTTCAATTCTTCGAATGCTTTCTCGGGATCCTCATATTGTTAGGTAACCCCTTCTTATTTCTCTTGATCGGTTCTTTCTTTCTCCAATTGTGTTTTTGTGTAACTTCAATTTTTAGGGTTTTTTCTATTTCTTGGGTTGTCGATGCTTTTTTTCTTTACACAACTCTTACTATGGTTTCGATTCTGGGTCATTGTACGAAAAGGGGCTCAACTCCTTTTAGGGTTTTGTAACTTCTCTCTCTCCTAGGTCCTGCAAATCTGGCTCTTGATCTTGTCATTTCTTTCTTCACGTGATGCCAACTTCCAACTGTTCTCTGATATGCGCTTCTGATGATTGTTATAAACGATTTTGTATAGGTTGATGGATGTCAAACAAGGCCAGAACAAGGAAGGGAAAACCGTCCTTTACTTGGTGTTTGAATACATGGATACTGATCTGAAGAAATTCATCAAGAGTTTCCGTCATACGGGAGAAAGCATTCCCGCTAACACTGTCAAGGTACTTAGAAATGCTCTTTTAGTCTTTATTTTTGTTCAGGAACTACTGGTTTGTTGTTTCTCAATCGCGGCCATGGAGTTTATAATTTCTGTTTTACTTTGTAGAGTTTGATGTACCAACTCTGCAAGGGCGTTGCCTTCTGCCATGGTCATGGAATCCTGCACAGGTAATTCATCATTCTATTTGGGACACTAATGGTGATAGTGGAAAAGTAAATGAAATCTAATTAACTGTTAGTTATATTATACCAGGGACCTGAAACCACACAATCTCTTGATGGACCGAAAGACCATGATGCTCAAAATTGCAGACCTTGGGTTGGCTCGAGCATTTACTGTGCCAATTAAGAAGTATACTCATGAGGCAAGTCGTGCTTTTTTCTGAGTTTTGTTTTTTCTAGTTGTTCTTTGGTAGAGTTAAAAGATCTAATGTCCTGTGTACTCCAGATACTAACCCTCTGGTATAGAGCTCCCGAAGTTCTGTTGGGGGCAACTCATTACTCCACAGCTGTAGACATGTGGTCTGTTGCCTGCATATTCGGTATCTTCCCATCCCAGAATTAGTATATAGCCTTTTATATTTTGGTGTTTCTCAATTCCATGTATGCAACATTCTAAATTTGCTTCTTTTGATAACTTCAGCCGAACTTGCCACCAAGCAGGCTCTCTTTCCTGGAGATTCTGAGTTGCAACAGCTCCTTCATATCTTCAGGTGCCCACGTCACTTGTTTCTTCTTGACTAACTTTGACAAGTCTTTTGGGACGATCAACCTCTTAAACAAAGATGTTATGGGAAATTTGTATGCAGGTTATTAGGGACCCCAAATGAAAAGGTCTGGCCTGGTGTGAGCAAACTAATGAACTGGCATGAGTATCCCCAGTGGAACCCCCAAAGCCTTTCAACTGCTGTTCCCAACTTGGATGATAAAGGGCTAGATCTGCTTTCAGTAAGTCATCTATTAAAAAATATCCATTAAGTAGATAGAAATTGTTTGTACTGGTTTCTAATAATCGAGGTTGGTTTCCGCAGCAAATGTTGAGGTATGAACCCTCAACACGTATTTCAGCAAAGAAAGCAATGGAACATCCTTATTTTGATGACTTGAACAAGGAATATCTCTGATTCAGTGTTGAAGATTTGGGTAACTTTTTAACCGGAGAAGAATGGTTGCTTTTCTCAAGCAGGAATTTGGAGTATATTGAAAGGATACTATTTGTCGTAACCAAAATGATGAAACCAGGTTTTAATCGAAATCTCATGTAGCTATAGTGAATTTGAATTCTCACTTCTCATGAGCTATATCCCCAGTCTCTCGAGTGACAAGATTACTAAATTTTTCTACCCTGTTTTATTGATATTAATGGATGATGTTTTGTGAACATGCTAAACGCACTCACAATTTGTGTATCATTTTCATCTTTTGAGTTGGTGCCTAAAATAAGTTGATTGACAAAGAAAGTGGAAGGTGAAGACCGTTAAGACAACTTGTCCACCTCATCCAATATTACTTTTTTCTACGTGATGACCTCATAATTTTTAAATTCTTCTCTCAACATCTCAATAGTATAGAAACTTGCATCGAAAATCAGTGTGAGTTTTATTTTTTAAATCCCATTATAATATACTCTCGTGGTCTTACAGCGTATTTAAGAGTAGATGGGAGGGAAACACATTGAAATCTAACTTGACTATTATTTATAATGAACAAATATTATCACAAAGTGGTCTGTTGTAAAATCCTACTAAAAGATTATGCCCATGCCAGTAACTTTCATTGTAACGACCTAACTTTCCATAAAATAAAATAAAAATACTGTTTGGCGTATGTATGCAAAAGCTGGAAAACACATGTCTAGAAGAAAAAATTCAATAAAACTTTTTCATTAAATAAATCTCTAAAATAATAAAAACACTGTTCGGGTACCCTTAATCTACTTTAAAATAAATTAAATAAATACTGACTAAAACAATCAAATAATTTAAATATTTAACCCTAAAACAAAACATTTTGAGAAAATCATGTGTGGAAGCGATGTCAAGTCTCAATGTCACGGATTCCTCGTATCATTCGGTAGCATATCTTTACCACCTAGAAAAAAAACATTTACAGAAAAGATTGAATATAAAAATACTCAGTAAGCGACCCACTATTGGGCTTATTATGTGTATAGGTACTAAGGGGCGAATTCGAAGGCACGCTTTCATAGTAGTGGCTCCGAAGAGTCACAAAAAAAATCATAAATATAGGTGGCGGCGATCCCATAAGAACGGCAATACATACACAAGGGATGTACACAACTCGTTAAGAATGCTAACAGTCACCATCAGTCTAACACAGTCATAAGCATGTAATCATAATCTTAGAACATACTCACTCAAGAGTTTCCAGAATAGTCCCATCAGTCCATCCATCATTCAAACGTAGCAAAATCATTCACATAATATATCATATTTTCCGTAACACAAACACAAGTTTCCAAACACCCTCAATAATCCAACCATAGCAAGTCATAGCAATTCAACCCATCAAAATAGAATCACGCTTTCAGTGCAATCACAGTCTTAATATCAACTTGGGTTCGAGTGCGAACCAGTAGTAAATCATTTACCTTAGAGTAAATCCAAACGATTTCGTCCCCTTGTTTATCAAACTTCTCAATCCAAAGCCTAAAACATTAACCATAATCAGTTTTATCCCATAAAGCATAAATTTCCAACACACTTTACCTCAACTATCCTTAAACCACTTACCTAAATGGAGGTCAAAACAAGATCAATCCAAGATTTCACTAAAAAACGTCCACCAAGTAGTCCAACCTATGCACAAATCACCAATAAGACAATGACTAAATTTCCAACAATTAAACTTAAGATAATCTATAAAAACCCAACGACTTCTGAATAGTGCCTCAAAGTCTTTCAAAGCTCCAATCTAACACAAGCATTGTGAGTAACAAACTCAAACCAGTGTAAAGCTTAATAGGTAATCTACCATTGAACAAGAACCCAACAAAACTCACTGATTGTAGACCCAACCTTGTTGGAAATTTCTTCAAAATTCTTCGAATTCTTCCAGAACATTAAATCTATAATCAAGGCGGCGTGAGAAAATTGAAATTAGACCAACCTGCCATGGACACACTTGAAACTCAATTAAACTAACCACATACCAGTAGATTAGAAACAACCCAACGAAATCTCATCAACTTACCAGAACACATCAAATTCTAAAAATCTGGCAATGTAAAGCGATGACTCAGTGGCAGTGACCAACGGCTGGCGGTGGATGAGTGCGGCGAAGCAAATGGTGGACGTTGTAGCGAATGGACGACCTGACAAAAACCCACACGAACGGCCACGCTGAGCATCGACTACGGACAATTGTGGACAACGACGCAACTTCAGATCTAGCGACTAGACTCCAACGGCAGCGCTAGCAGGCGAGTGAGGCGGTTGGAGATCGTGGTTGGAGATCGGGTGGGCTGCGGCTGGATCACGACGCGATCTGAAACTTCGACGGAACGAGCAACACTGGGTCACAACTGAGAGAACCTGCAGTTGCCGTGGTCGGAGCGGCACGAGACAACAAATTTGGAGCTTCTCGTGTGAGTAATGAATCTGTGGGCTGAGGGTTGCACACGATTGCAAATGAAAGAGAAGAAAAAATTGTGGATTGGGTGGGGTGGGGGGACTCACAGCGGCAGGCGTGGAGAAGGGGGAAAAACTAAATTTCTTTTATTTATTTTTTAATCTTAAATCGATATATATGTATATATATTTTAAGATTAAGTCAAACCTTAATTTGTCCGGTCAACACCCAATATACATATATATTTTCTTTTCCTTTTCCTTTTCCTCCTTAACCTCTCAATCTCCCACAAAAATAATCTACAAATCTAAATCACTAAATATAAACTTAATTATCTTATCACATTTAATTTAGTGTCGAACTCCAAAAATTGAAAATATAATTCCAAATAATTTGAGATAATTAATTTCTAAATAATTAGAGATAATTAATTTTAAAATAGAAAATATAATTCCAAATAATTCGAGATAATTAATTTCAAAATCCAAAAATTCGGGAGGTCACATTCACATTTCTAAAGGATATGCTATAACAATGTGAAGATCCTTAGAATTTAGAACAAAAGTTTTATGTGGTTTGGTTGTTACTTTTTATTGGAGTCTCATCAATATAGATCAACCCACGAGCCACAAGAACAAGGTGGACCAAAGTGTCAGTGAAACTGAAGCTAGAACGTAAGTCCATAGCAAAATAACCGAGCATTCTGCCTCTCCAGCTCCAAACAATTGAGTGATGGTTCCTGAATTCAATAGCATTCACATTGGTTTCAAATCACAAGTATACAGAATTCACATTCAAAATTAGCCAGCAAAAAGCAGAGTATTCTTTCTTTTTACCAATATTCATAGCAGGTGGGACAGCAAATTGAAGCAGAAGAACAAACAGATACAAGGGATCAGACCCCACCCAACCCAATTTTGCAGCTCCTCTCACAATCAAAAGTCCACTCAGAGGCAGCGCAATGTAACGAACCAAAACAATCCCAATGACAATGGATTTCTTCAACTCCGATTCCGATCCTCGCAAACCTGGACGTTCACCAATGCAAAGCATAATCAATTCTCTTTACCAGTTTTGAATAAATTTTTACGTTGTTACCTTTTAGAAGGTTCCCTCCTACAATTAATGTGACAGTTGGGATGGCCCCATTTCTGCAGTCACCAAGGAGCATTTAAAATCCTCAAAAATCAAAAGATGATTATTGGGTGATCTGTTAGATGATGACATTGTTTTAAGAAGAGTGAAAAAAGTTTGATACCCCAACAAAGCAGCCGAGTCGTCGATGACGCGCAAAGGAGCATCAGCACCTATCAACAAGCTTTGAAGTTGAGGGATGAGACCGATCGCAAAACCAGCAATCTGTAGGAAATGAAAGACAAGAAGATTAGTATGTTTGGAGTGGTTAAACCAATTATATGTATTATACTCACTTCCTGGCACCCCACATACCGCTCCAATTGTTGAAGGGGCAAACAATGCTTTCAAATTAAGCGATTTAATGAATGTGCTTATTCCGACTGCAGTTGGAACAACCTGCCATTGCATTTATATATTATTTGAGGAGAGGTTGGGTTAGATGAGAACCAAAAAAACAATGGACAGAAGAAAGGAAACATTGATGAGAAAAGCACCTCATGTTTCGTTTGAGAAGAGGAAATGACTGCATTTTCCTCCAAAACCAATAATTTTTTTGAAGAAACATCATCATCATCATCATTATGAACAACAAGTGGTTGAATATTGTGAATCAATGGTTCCTCTATGGAGGAGGTGTTAGTGATGGGCAAGTTATTAAAGGTGGAATTCTTAATGTGGCTCATTGAAGAAACTCGAACAATATTGTAGACATATGACCATAAAAATATGGCTCCTATCTGAAAAGAAGAAATAAATATAAATTGTATATCTGGGAGAGGGTAGAGCATTTGAATGAAGTAAGTGAGAGGATATGAAGGGAAGAGACCGCCATTGAAAGAGAAACATAAGCCATTCCGTAAGTGGTGCATTGGTCGGAGTCCCCAAAGGGGCTTCCCTTTTCTTTACAAACTGCTGGAATTATAATAAGTAAAATGTTGCCCAAATTTCCTGTGGAAAGGAAAAACGAAATCAATGGAGAGAATATCCCATATGATAATATTTGAGGGAGGAATAATATAATTTTGTTTACCAGCGGAGCAGCAACCCAAGATGAGGCCGCGGAGATGAGGAGGAGGTTTGGTTAATTGAATCACAATCCAACCAAATAGTGATCCCACTATGAAAGTAATGAGGATATTGAAAGGCATAAACCACCTGTTCAAACCAAAGCAGAGTATCATATCAATTGAAGTAGCATTTTTGAGAAAGAGAAAAGTATTACATACATCTTGACCATGTTGTTGTATGTAATAGTTTCAGCAAGGTTGGAGGAGACGAGTGCAGGATTGAATACGTAAAAAACCACCTGTGTTACAGACAGACACAAAAAACAACAACAATAAGAGCGCCATGAATACGATGGAAGTGAAGGAAAAAAGGGAAATAGCTAGGTATTGGTGTTGGTTGTAATGAAGTTACTCCATTCAAATGCTTTCTGGCTTCTTCGCCCAAGACGTTGATGTGGGGAAGAGCCAGAAAAGAGCCAAGCGCTGTGATTAGAAGCACTTTCAGAACGGGAATGGAAGCCGCAATCAGGAGGCTCAAAAACTTCACCATCTTCGGAAAATTGATTTTGGTTTGGATTTCCTTAATCCTCGCCCTGTATCATATCATATCATATTTGCTTTGGTTTTTAACAAACAGATCGGAACTCGGTGTCGTCCACTACCACAATCTAAATCATCGCTGTGACGCTGAAAACCCGTGGACAGTTCTCTCACTCCTTAAAAAAAGAGACTATTTCATACTCATTTCTTCTTTACGACGTCGTATTGAATCATCATTTATTCTTATGTAACAACCCGTATAAGGTATTTAATATCCCATCCCCACATGAACATAAATATGAGAACAGCCAAATGCCTCTCTTTAACCTCTTCATCCGAGATGAAACCTATCGAAGGATCCAAAACAGAATTGTCAAAGTGAATCAGTACTCATCATATTCGCTCGCTGACAAACAAGAAAGTGGTAATTTTCATAACATAAAACTACAGTTTCTAATTACACAATCTCTTTTCGTACCATTATTATTATTATTATTTTTTTTTTTGTTGAATTAGAGGAAAAAGATCACGTCGTTGGATTGTCCACCAACTCGCAAAGTATATAGTTCAACTAAAAATACAAAAGTAAGGTCTCTTGGGACATTACCTACTCTTTTCATTTTTGTATTCGTCGAATGAAGTTATTTATAACGTTCTCTCTCTGACACTCTACGTAATTACATGTAACTCCAACAATGTTAGTAGTTTGCAGCACTCGAGGTTATAGGGTATTTATTTTCCAATTGGCATATATTTACGACTGATTGTTTTTTTTTTTGTTTCTCTCTAGATTGCCACCCAATTTTCTTGGGCTTAGGCTTTGTCGGACAACCCTCTACCATATATGTGGATGTAAACAAGTATTAGAAGAGTCTATCAAAGTGACCTTGGATGATAATAACAAAAATAATATATTAATTTCATGCATTTCTTTTATTATTATTACCACTATTATTATTCTTAGTTGTTGGAGGCAATTTATGAGTAAAGTCACAAGGAGATTATCACGAATACAGCAGTATAAAAATAAAGAAGGTTAGATTCCTCATAGAGACATAGCATGATCTGTTAAAAGGAGCTATAACGAAAAGAAAAAAAATAGTACTAAAGAAAAATTAAAAGCGAGAGAGAATTAAAAAAAAAAAAAAAATACATTCATGAATATGAATAAATGTATATTAATAGAATATTAATGAAAGTGGAGATTCAAAAGACAACGGAGACCGAAAGATTGGGGAAGGAGAAAGCAAATTTGGAGTTGGATGCAGAGAAAGGAGAGTGCAGGTGGCCCACTTTTAATCATCGCCACAAAACTTTTATTCTAATATTAATTTATATTTTCTTTAGATTTGGTTAAAAAATTATCACATTCAACTTATAATTTGAGTGAATTAAATTCTTAAATTTAGATTACTTTTGAAAATATCTACGCATTAATTTTTAAACTAATTTTTCAAATGTGGAGTTAACAAACTGGACAATTATAGTAAATACATAGAAGATTTTCAAAGAATTTTTTGTCTAAAAATTTAAATTGATTCAATTCTGAAATTTTGTTGACGGGGTTTTATATAATTTAACAAAAATAAATGTAATGAGTGAGATTTAAACTTGGATATAGAAGAAGCTAGAAGGCAAATTTACTACTTAGCACTATGCCAATTTTTTATATATACATATTATATAAGTAGTATAAAGTTGGGGCTTGAGCCGAGCCATTTATGAAACACAAATATTCAACGTATCTATTTCTACACGTATTTTTTTAAATAAAAAAGACAACATCTAATCTTTCTCAATCTAAAACTAGACAATTTATTTAAAAAGCCCACTACTCGTGTTCAAAACTAAAAGGAAAAAAAAAAAAAAAAACTGATCAAATCCTAGGAAAAAAAATAAATAACTGATCAAACCCTAGACTAAATCATTTCATTTTCATCTTCAAATTTGAGTCCCCACAAAATTGACCAAAATATAAATCATTTGGATATTTTCAACAATTCAATGAAGAAGTTCTTCGTTTATCTTCATATTTCTCTCTCTAATCTTCATTTTCTTCTTCTTTGCAATATGAGTCACTTTTCTATTGCATTTTTATTAATTATTGTACTTCAACATCTTATATGTTGCTTTTTTTCTATTATATTGCAGTGTTTGTATTATATTTTGTGAAATTGTTATTAACTTATATGATAAATTTATCTATATCCTATATTTTTTTTAAAGAAAAAGAAAATGTATCTTCAATGTATCCGTATCCGCGTTTTTTAGAAATATATATATTAAAAAAATATATAAAAAATGATGCATCCTTAGACATATCCATATCGTGTAGTCGAATATGTATGAATGCTTCATAGCGAGCTATATTAAATCTGCCCCTGCTATGAAGGTTTTTATTTAAAAATTTGGATACAGCAGTATCTTAGTCCATGCCATCAATTTTCCATTAGCGATTATTTCTCCCTTTTGATCTTGCTTTTGCTCGTGGGAAGGAGAAAGAGGAAAAAGGGGATGAGAAGAAAGAAAGAAGAGAAAAAAGAAGACGGGCTACTGGATATTGGATAGAGGAGGAGGAAAAGAGGAAAATAAATAATAATAAATTAAAAAAACATATAGTTTCAAAAGAAATTATTGTTGCTAAAGATAGCATAACTCAACTTGTTAGCCATCACAAAGTCTATGGTTTGACTCTCCTAGCCTCTATTGTACTAAAAAAACAGTATCAATTAGTTTTCAAAGACTAAAAAATGCCGCCAAAATCAAGGGATTGGATTGAAATTTTGAAGGGTGTAATCCTCTTAAAGACTTGTAAGACTAAAGACCTAGAAAATAAAAACTTATCTTAAATTCTTGAATTCTCGAGTACTTCAAAAATGAAATTCGAAGAAGATTTGGATGCTATATGTATTTAAATAATAATACTTTATAATTAAAGTATGAACTATATATGTGGTGTGACATTCCAAATTTGTTCGTCATGTAAATTCTGTATTTTGTGGTATTTACGAATATTTTCAATTTCGTAGGATAAATAGAATTGTTATAAGGATGATTCAATTTAATTATTTGCTCAAAGAGGAATTTTGGAATTTAAATTTGATTGAAGGAAAACTTGGGACTTATGTTTAAATGTTTCAATTTTTAATTTAATTTGGAACATTAAATTAAAATTTGGAGTTTCGAGTTATTTTTTTGTATTTTTGGAGAAGATATTAAGTTAAATCAATTTATTGTGATAGTTGGTTTAAAATATCGTTCCCAAAATTGGATTTGGGATTCTAAATCCAAAAGGGATTTGGATATTGAATTTTTAGAAAGAAAAAGGAAAGGGTTTAAGTTGCTTTAAATAGGTTAAGTCTCACTTAGAGTGTTTTTTTTTTTTTTTTTTTTTTTTTTTTTTAAATAAAAAAAAAAAAAAAAAGAGAAAAGAAAAGTCTTTTTCTTTTTCTTTCTTTTTTCCCTCTCTTTTCTTCTTTTCTCTCTCGCGCGCCAGCCGGAGCGTGCCGCCGTCGTTCTCCCTCGCAACCGAGCCTTTCTGTCAACCCCGTACTCTATTTTTCCTACAAAAGTAAGTAACAAGCGTGTTAAGTAAAATTATGAAAGAAGATAAAGAAAGTAAGAAGATGGAGGAAGAAAATTCTAAGTATTAGAAATACTTAGATGTGTAAGTTTAGATAATATAACAAGTGAAAATTTGGCTAAGTATGGAAGCAAAGTGTAGGCATGCATTGATGGAGAAAAGTGGACGCATGAGGTTGCGTGTGTAGCAATCAAGGCTTGTCTACAAGGCTTGTAGAGGCTAAGTGTTGAAGGCAAGAATAAGCTATGCGTTGGTACCAAGGGTGAATGCATGAGTGAAAGCTATGATGTGTTGGTAAGTAGCCGAAGGCATGTGGTGAGGCAAGGGCATGCGTTGACATGGTACGAGGCATGCGTCGATGGATGGCATGCAGTGAGGGAGGCATGCGACGTTGGATGTGATGGACGCGATGGATGCGACTTATGCGTTGGTGCTATACAGCCTATGCGTTAGTGATATGCAGCCTATGTGTTGACGCTATACGGCCTAAGCGTTGGTGTTATGCTTGAAATGTGGAAGGCTTAACGCATGGTTGATATGATAAGAGCTATACGTGGGCTAGGACATGCGTTTACTTAGAAGTATGTGATCAAAGGAGGGACGCAAAAGCCTCTAGGTGAGCTATGCGTTAGCTAGATTGGGTAATGCGTTGAGAAGGAGGTATGCGACCATGTGGTTGAAGCATCGGCTTGGGAGTTGACCCTTGCGTTGATAGCCAGGAGAGAAAGATTATCTTGGAGATTGATCAGCTAAACCAGCTGTCATACTCAGGTTTGACATTATCCTCTAAACATGAGGTGGTAGCCTGATGTTAAAAGGAAAGCATGCAGCTGTTAGTTTAAAAGAAGAAGCCTGAATTCAAGCAGAAGGTTAGAGAAATTCGCTCGCGCAAATGAAGTAATTTCAGAGCCATTCAAATCCTAAGTATGTCTAGTTATTGAGGTTGATATACCAGAGGGAGATTCTAGCAGAATCGAGCTGGAGTATGAAGAATCCGGCTGAAGGTCGAATTCTTGGGTAAGTTGGGCCAGTCTTGATAATTTAAGGATTCCGGCACAACTATGAGAAATTCTGAGCTGAAATTTTAAGTTAAGCTTACTAAGACAATTTAAAGAATATTTGTAGAAGGAAATTCCTTGAGAAAAGGCCTGAAAAATTAGTTATTAAAAGTGTAAGTTAAATCCGAAATCTTCAGCAAACAGGCAGCTGCTTGGGTAGAGCAAGCAAGCAGCTTTAAGGGCTTGACAAAGATGATGAATGTATGCGTTGAAGGTTGAATGGGCACAAAGATGAGATGGGAAGTATCAGACCATGCAATGCATATTGAAATCATAAGCACAAGGTTGTGTTGGACGATGGGCGCAACTGGATGAACACATGGGACATGCGTTGATGTGCCACCAGATGGGCGCATAAGCCGAGTGATGGGTGCAACCGGGTGAACGCATGGGACATGCGTTGATGTGCCACCAGATGGTGCATAAGCAGAGTGATGGGCATAATCGGAGGAACACATGGGGCATGCGTCGATGTACCACTAGATGGACGCATAAGCTGAGCAATGGGCGCAAAGATTGCTATGCAATGGGCAGTAGGCGCGAGCTGAAGGCTTAGGCACATAGAAGGCTTAAACGTCTAATGCAATGTATGGACGCAAGGCATGGGCGCATGGTAATGAAGTTGCTGCCTTGTCAAGTTAAGGCCTAAGAATTTGGCTAAGTGTTCAACACACAGTAAGCATATACATGAAGGAGATTGCCAAAGACTGTGAGTGACTCTAAATGTTTTAAATGTTTTAAGTAAATTACTTAAGCTTATGAATGTTTAGCAATGCATGTTTACTGAAAGCTAGTTATGACAGTTATTCTCAAATAGCTATGTAGCAACACATCTCACATTAATGTTATGTTTATGCTATGCTTTACAATGACCATGAGGATGCGTTAGTAAGGAATGTGTTTGGGCAACTAAGTTATTAAGAGATAGCTCAGTACTGAGGTACACGAAGAAGGTACCGAAGTTTGGACTAGAATGTGAATAACTCATTACTGAAGTACATGGAGAAGGTACTAAAGCTTTATCCTAGAATTTGAATAGCTCGATACTGAAGGACATGGAGAAGGTATCCGAGCAGCTCGATACTGAAGTACATGGAGAAGATATCTGAGCAATAGTACCTAAGGTATGACGGTACTTAAACTAGCGTTATACAAATAAATGAAAAGTTATTATTGTTAGTGTCGAGAACACTCCAATTTAGCCATGGATTGATGTTGAGAGATTGAGTAAAGGTTCTCTCTAAACTAAGAATGCAAGTTATGATTGTAGGAAGTGAACAAAAAGGGTTCTTTCCCAGTAAAGTAGTAATACGGTAATGAATGATAAGGAGTGAGCAAGAGGGCCACTCCAAACTGATAGGCTAAGGCATAGTCCAGCAAAGCATAAAAATGCTATATGATGTTGATGATAACATGAATCATAGTTGCTAAGTTTATGTTTTAGTAAAAGCTTTCAGTTTTGATATGAAATTTATGTATGAACGTTATGCTTAAATGCTAGTCACTTACTGGGCTTTCAACTCATGTTTTCAAATGTTTTCCTTTCAGGTAGTGGCTAGTTCCCAAAAGAGTTTGCTGCTACTGCTCAGCCACTTAAAGAAATAGGTTGAAGGAAGCGTAATCGAAGACCTGTATTAGTTAGAACACATGTGTCTGTCTAGTGACTAGTATTCCAGTTGGGGCTCACTAAATTGTAAGATTCATGTATGAACAATGCTGCAAAACCTTATAATGTAATTGTGTTAAGTTCTGAGTTAACTGCACAGTGTATAGATGATATATACATTTTAAGGGTTGAGAATATTTAACAGGTTAAATAGACAGTAAGTGCCAACAAAAGGGTTGGTAACTACTGTAGTCACCACTCCATCCAGGTTAAGAGGGTAATCTGGGGTGGGTTGTGACACTTTCGCCTCAGACCCAATCGCGCCGTTGTTCGTCAAGCGCTCAGCCTCCCAGATCCACTGCTCCGCACGCGTCCGAGAGCCGCGCCTTTCATTCTCGTCGAAGCCCAACCGCTCGCTTCTGTCATTGCACCCAACCACGAACCGATGCGTCATCACTCGCCACACCTAGTGTCGATCTTCGTCTGTCTGTCAGCCTTCATTAGTGGTAAGTCGCACGCTGCCGCCAATTGCCGATCTGTCTGCCACCACTGCCCAGATTCTTGCTGGAATCTTGAAAATCTTGGGTAAGATTTGTTTTCCTTGGATTTTGGAAGTTTAGTTCACCCATTTGATTTTGGGTTAAATTGGTAACATCTCTTTGGTTTGAAACTTTGATTCAAGATTTGGGAATTTCAGAGGCACCATTCAACGAAGTAAAGACCATTCTTTTCGAAAGAAAATTTTTGGAGTTTGGTAAGTTTAGTATAAGTTGTGATTAGTTATCCTTTGGACTTAGACTTCGAGGATTTATTTAATCTTGGAGTCACTTTTTAGGCTGTAGTTGCTAAACTAAACTTGTGGTTAATGTCATAGGATTGATTCGAGTTTTATCCAAGGGTTTTTAAGAAGATTATTTGCGTGGACTTTTGTGACCAATTTGAGGTAAGTGGTACTATTACCGATGCCTTCATATCACGGCCTAGATTAGATTTATAAAATTAATTAATGGACTTTAGAAGCATGATTTTTATCTTTGTGATACACTTGTTGTATGACAGTTATGGGTATTATGAGCATGTTTGAACTTCCATGTTATGCTATGATCTGTGCGGCGGGAACAGTATTGAAATTTTGTATGTGATGCATGATTAGACCAGTAGGGGCAGTTTACCGTCTCGCCTTAATGCATGTTTTATTTCAGGGGACCGACGAGTCTAGTTTCATGTCTTGACGGTGTTCCTCTAGGCCACTAGACATGCGTGAGCCGACAGGTTGATTTGCATATTACGATTTTGTGAATCAACAGGTTCACTTTCATGTTTATTTCTATGTTTTGATGGTGTGCCATCAGGTCACTAGACATATGAGTCAAGGCTATATAAGTTATCCTTTGGTTTGTTTTTTTTAGAAACAATTATAGTTGTTTGAACCATGGACCCAAATATTCTCTACTTGTGGATGCATAGCCTGATCCCACTTACTGAGTATTTTATACTCATACTCAGGCGTTTGACAAGAGGAATCTGTGATAGGGCCAAAGGAACTAGGAACGCTTCCGCATTTGAATTTATATGTCTTCTCATGTATTTTTTTTTTTTAGTTTTCTTTTCACAAACCTTCTGGGTCTAGGGTTAGAGATGTCTTTTTCAGTTAATATTTTCCTCTATTTTTTATTTAAATTCTTATTTTCATGTTTAGAGGTATCCCGATTCAAACGATTTGAAATCTTGAGTTAAAATCCAAATAGTTTCTTTATACACTTAAGCAGTCCAAAATCCTATTATTTTATTTTAGTTTATTTATTTATTTTTCTCCTCAATGTGAACATTTATGCATGCATACAATAACAATCACCTTTTTAGTTGCCCTAAGAAGTCGGGGTTGTTATATGTGGATTAATATTTTATCAATTATTTTATTAGATTGGGTCTTATTATGTGATCTAACCTTGATTCCTCCCCTATATACTAAAATAATACGCACTCATAATCTTAGAAATCTTACCAATAACATTCGGAGTTTTGGTTGAAAAAACTAAAGCTATCTCATAGACATCGTCAATCTTTCAATGGAATCTGGTACGTTATTTATTCTTGTCAATTATATTAATAAGTGGAGTATTGGAGTATGATTTTCATGTTAGATGGTTAGTTTATATTCGTTTACCATTACTCTTATTCAATTTTCAATAAAGAAATTTAAAGAATTAAAAATTTTTTAAAATAAAGAAGGGTGTACTACACCGATTTCTCAACCTCCGCCGATGATACTTATGTGAATATTGAAACCTACCGTGGTTTCGGGTTTCAGGCGAAAAAAAAAAATTAATAACGTTCCGTCGATTTCAGTAGAGTCCAATTGAAGGGTATGCACGGCGGTAGCTAGGTGGATTCAAGATATTTTATTATTTTTTTTTCTCCTTTAACAATCTGCTTTATTGCTAGTATTGAATGGGTTTCTAATTCAAGATTCTCATTGGATTTATTCTTTTTTAAAAATTGATTGTTAATATTGTTTTGATTAATATGTAATCAATCCATTTTTTCCAATCTAACCTCTGTTGGGAAAGAATCAATCCAGTTTTAGTTTGAATGAAAATATTATAGATTTAAGTTAATTTGATTGATCATGTGGATTAATTTAAATTTTATTTGATATTTTAGTGAATTTAAATTTAAATTTGATTGATAATGTGGTAAATTTAAGTTTAAATTTATTTGATATTTTGGTGAATTTAAATTTAAATTTGATTGATATTTTGGTGATCTAAATATAAATTTGATTGATGATATTTGATGATATTTCATGTTTATGTTGTTTTAATTGTATCATGTGTATGCAATTATTGGGTGAAATTTGGTAAAGACTATTTTGTGTTCTTCTTCTATTATTTTTGTACAATAATATTATTATATTATTGTATCTTATATTTGGGATTGAATTGGTCAAAATAATATGTTATCAAAGTAGTCTCGATTATCCAGATAAATTTAATTCTAAAATATAAGATGTACATATTCATTAATTTATGCGAATGATTATCAGCCCAAAGAAGATAATTATTTGGCTAAATTGTGGGTATACGTGTGGTAATGAGTATGTGACAATTATAAGAATTGCTCATGTGAAAAATAGCCGGTCCGAAGAAAGACTATTTTCTTTTTACAGAGTTTATTGTCAATACTTTGATTATTACATTGAGAGTACCAGTTGGTGTCTTTGCCCAAAGGCTAGACATCAATGTTGTGCTACCTACGTTGTAAAAGGGACTCACCATATATGTGAAATTATTTTGTCATATTTTAATTGTAAGTATATGTTTTGTTATTTATCGTTTCAGTTGGTCTTACTCAAATATATGGAAATCTGAGTTCAGCCCCTAAGGTTGAATGGATCGAACTTACAGATTTGGAAGGAAAGCTTGGAGATACTTCTCGGGTGTATGGAGACCTTGCATTACGGATCGATAAATCTACTTCTATTGAGGAACATCCAAATACAGCTAATATAGAGAGTGGAAACGGTTAAACCGCATGTGTCTGATGATCATTAGGCACTCTATTTCAGAATCTTTTTGGGCTCTATCATGGAAAGTGAAAATGCCACTAAGTTCTTTGCTCAAATTGAGAAATATTTTGCTAAAATTGAACAAGAGAAGGCAAATAGTCTTTTGAATTTTTTAACTTCCATGAGGTATAAGGGCAATGGAAACATAGGGGAGTACATTATGGAAATGTCCAATTTCGCAAGTAAATTAAAAATACTTGATATCGAGATAAATGAAAATTTATTCGTACATCTGACACTTATCTCTCTTCCTGCACAAATCACTCAATTTAAGATAAGTTATAATATTTAGAAGGAAATGGAGTATTAATGAGGTTATCTCATAATGTATGCAAGAAAAATATAAGATTAAGAGAGAAATGACAGAAAGTGCTCATTTAGCAACTAACTCTCGTGATAAGAAGAAAAAGAAATCTATAGGTGTTGCAGAAGGGACATCTCAGCAGAATAAGAAAAAGAAACATATTATTGAAAAATCCTTGTTTTTTCTGCAAAAAGAAAGGTCACTTCAAGAAAGATTATCCCAAGCAAGTCAAGTGACGTGTAAAGAAGGGTAAACTTCTTACTTTGGTTTATTTTGAAGTTAATTTAGCTTATATACTTACAGATACTTGGTGGGTAGATTCTGGTGCTACTACTCACATAAGTATATCAATGTAAGGTTGCTTGTGGAGTTGGCTGCCAAGTGATGCTGACAGATTCAACTATGTGGGCGATGACAAAGAAATTCCAATTGAAGCTATTGGGAATTTTAGATTACGTTTAAAAACTGGTTGTTATTTAGATTTGAATGAGACTTTGTTGTACCATCATTTAAACAAAATTTAGTATATATTTCAAGTTTGCACATATTTAGTTATTCTTGTTCTTTTGGAAATAATAAAGTAAGACTTTTTCAATATTCCAAACTTATTGGTACCGGTTCTTTGATTGATAATCTATATATGCTTGATTCTTTTGTTTCATTTAACAAGATCTTGTTATCTAACTCATGTGGTAACGTAAATTAAATTAGAATTCCGCTATATTATGGCATAAGCGTTTAGGTCACATCTCTATGTTGGGATTGATATTCTAAATCTCTCTTGTATTCTTGTAGTTTGTAAACTTTGTATAAACAAATTGTTATTAATAAAATAATTTTTATTTTATGAGCATACACTCAATCCAATAACCAAGGATCCTAGGTTATTTATGTAATTTAAATATGTATGTATAGACACACAGATAGATCATGTTTAAATGATAAGCTAAACGGTCTGTAGTAGATGGATAAGGTTGGGTACCATATCCTGGTGACACTACAGATACGACCCACTTTGTAGATGTTACAACTGTTGTAAAGTGCTACAAATAATCTGATCCTGATCATTCATGTGGAGACATGTGAGCGGGTATACTATACAAAGAGTTTGTATAAGATCAGACCACGAAATGAATAGTCTCATTATATAACGCCGTTAATAGTAAAGTCTTACATTTCACTAGGATGACCATAGGGGACATGACCTGAATCCTGAGTGAGTTATAAACCCCTGCCTATGAAGGCGGTCCTTTGATTTGCATGGGTGAGAGTGGTTAAATCGTCGATTCAATATGCCTACCATTTTGGGGATTCGTTTGATTGTGGAGTTGGGAATACAACTACATAAGACGGAATTCACTCCTTCCCTGATATCAAGGTAAGTAGATAAATTGCTCCCTTAAGGGTTAATTCGGGGCTTGAACAATGTGGCCACACTCTCTCTTGGTCCGAGAGGGATTTTGTCATAATTGGACTATGACTTATTGTTAATTAGAGAGATCAATGGTACTTAAGGAGTTAGATGTAACTATAAGAGAAAAATGGTAATTTTGTCCAGCTGTACTTACGAGCAATTTGTGAAGGGTCATCACACTATTGGCTGGTTATATCCAATGGACACAGAAATATATCTATAGTGCGAAGAGTGCAGCTGTCGGTTTTAAGTGGAGTGACCGATAGTTAATGGATGTTGGGTAATTTAATTAAAGAGTTAAATTAATTATCCAAGTACAGTTGGAGCTTCAATCTACAAGTCCATAAGGTCCCTTCATAGCTCAACAAGTTTTATTGAGAATTAATTTTGGATTAATTTGAATTGTTCAAATTAATTGAGGGAATTAATTATATATGATATATTTAATTAAATTAATTATATATATATAATTAAAATTAAATTAATTAAATGTGATATAATTAATATAATGTATTCGATACATTATAATATAAAGTTTATTTTGAGAGAAATTAAATATTTGAATGTGATTCAAATATTAATTATATGGATGAGATTCATATAATTAAATTTAGTATAAATGTGATTTATATTAAATGTCATGTATTATTGAGAGAAATAAAACTATAAGTTAAATTGTATTTGATACAATATGAAAACTATAGGTTATGTGTTATATTTAATATAATATATAGTTATATATACATGTAATAAGTTAGTTATTATATTATATAATTATTAATTAAATTTATTTTATTTATTTTAAATTAATTTTAAATTAAAGGGAGGGAGTTAACTCCCTCCCCTTAGTTCTCTCTCAATTAAATGTGTGAAGTGGTGGTTTAGTTTCCTACGATTCATCATCTTCTTCACAGAAACTTGACAAAGAACTCTCTCTAGCTTTTCTCCCTAGGAACAAACAGAGAAAAAAAAGGTTTTCTTCTTCCTCTAAAAAAATCATCTCTCTCCCAAAATTTAGAGTCCAACTCTCGAATTCTTATACCTAAGGAGAATATAGAGAGTTCTCAAGTGGTGGTGGCCATTTTGTATTGTTGGTTCTTGGTACGAACTGTTCGTGACTAGTTCGAGGGATTTCGTGAAGATTTTTTTGACTTCAAGGGTAAGTGTTATTTTTTCCCTAATTCCTTCCTTTCAAAGCATGTTGTATTTTATTGTCTAATGCATAATTTTCTATTCTGTAAATTGGGATTATGTGAAAATTATAAAATTGGGATGATTCCCTTCCACTGCAGAATTTCACTGTTTCTTCAATTGGTATCAGAGCCAGGTTGTTGGTTTCCCAATTTTATTTTATTTCCAGAATTTTCTTTTTCAGATTAATGGTGGGTATGTATTCTGTATTATTCATGTGATGAATTGTTGAATATTTTGTTTGCGATTTATGGATGTTTTAGGATTGGTCTGTAGTCTTTATTGCTTTTATTTTTACAAATTGGTTTGTAAGGGTTCGTTGTTTTGGGCATTAATTATTACAACAGAGTTTGTAATTCATTACTAGTGTCATTCGTGAGTTTTTCAGCGATATACTGATGAAAATGCGGTCCAAATCGGAGAATAAATGACGCAAATCGCAACTTTACAGTGACTACTGTACAATAGCATTGCAACGTTGTGCCCTAGCATTGCAACGTTGCGAAAGGCGGATGGAAAAACTTTTCCGTGGCTTTGCAATGCTAGTCATAGCGCTGAACGGTCTGAGATGGAAAAAATTGTCCGGTTTACGCGTGGTTTAGTTTTTAGTTCAGTTGGTTCACGTCTGGTTCGCTTGGTTCAAGCGATTCGTGGGCAGTTCGGGTGTGGATGGTCCGGTTCATGCGATTCAAGACCCGGTTCACCTATTTTGAACCGGTTTGGCTATTTTTTTAATGTAATAGTTAGTCTTTTGATTAATTAAATTAATATAAATGTTATATTAATTTAATTAATAATTTAGAAGTCCAATCATGGTCCATAAATCGTTGTTTAAATTATGCATTCGATGTATGGTTTAATTTTATTTATATGTCATAATGTATGTCATATAGTAAAATCCCATCATAGGTTA
This sequence comes from Benincasa hispida, assembly GCF_009727055.1. Classification (NCBI taxonomy): domain Eukaryota; kingdom Viridiplantae; phylum Streptophyta; class Magnoliopsida; order Cucurbitales; family Cucurbitaceae; genus Benincasa; species Benincasa hispida. The sequence goes on along the minus strand of NC_052357.1, from coordinate 74,971,491 downwards.
TGCATTATTCACGCATCATTTATATTATAAATGTTATAATATATAGTTGCATAATTTAACTATAGCATGCTCATGCATCATATAATACAAGTGTTATATTATATGTTTGCATGCATTAATAACATAGCCATACATCATTTATATTATAAGAGTTATAATATATAGTTTGGATGTATGGATGTATGTATGTTATTAATTATTTCATTACTTTAAGCAATGTATGTTTAGTAATGAAATGGAATTGCATGATGCATGACACTACTTTAGATCATTTTATAAATGTTATAATTTTATTAAATATGTCATTTGATGCAGTAAATGGTTTTAATTTGTTTCATTTATTTTATAATTATTATAATTAAATGAAACTAGAAATTAAAATCAATAATTCAGAATTGCATGCAAACTTAGGTAAAATAATTTTTTAAAATAGTTTTAAAATAAGATTCACATAGACCTAAGATCACAAATTTCTAATGAGAATAGAAATTAGTTTAATCTTTTTAATCAGTTTAATAATATTAAATTGGTTTTATTAAAAGATTAAATTTGTAGCAAATGTATCTATTAGGGACATTTTGTCTAAGGCTAGTTCTGTCTAAATTGGGGTATTTAAACTGACGGAAACGGAACATCCCTACCTGGAAACTGACCTGGAAATGTGAATTAGATAGATTTTCTACAAGCATGCGATTGTTGATTAAAGTTTGTTAAAGTTTTTAATGAACATGAATCAAAATTGTTTAACTATTCAAGTTAAATAAACCTTAAGTTTTATTTTTATTTATTTTTATGAATTTTTTTAATACTCAGTGGGAGAAAAAAGATGTATATGATACGTCAATTTTTCACTCACGTTTCTCCCTTAATGTTCATACGTGAGACTCATACTTGGCCTTGAGGAGCCCTAAGAGCGTCCCTCTTCGAATGGTGTTTGCATGGGTCAATATCAAGGTGAATGGAGAGAGTATTTATAGTAAGTGGAAGAGGAATGTGTGTCAACATGTCCCACAGTCTCCTTCATTTCGTGAGATGTTCTTGCATGGTTTCGAGGCGCCTTGGGAGCGTCTCCCTTTTGATGGTTTGTGCATTAGGTCAATATCAAGGCGAACTTCAGAAATGGATAGGATCTCTTTAGTTTTTGCCCCAATCGATTTTTTCCTTCAGTTGGCTCATTGGAGCGGAACTCTAGGGTCTAAAATGGAGGATCACACTTACGAGAAATTGTTCAGCTAGTCAATGATTTCTTGACCAAATCAATGATGGCTAATTTTTATAGCTATAAGAGTTATTTTTGTATAATAATTAGTTGAGAGTGTCTCAGTTTGGTGAAGGGACTACTGACTATCTTTCGGTGGCTTTTTTCCTAAATCATTGAAGCATCATTGCAAAAATTAGATGTTAAATGGGGTTCATTTAGTTTTTGCTAAAATTGATTGAATTTTTTAGACTTATGCTAAAATCTAATGTATATCAATTTGTTTCTTTTTAGTAAAAATATAAAATTGTTTTTTTTCATTATTTTTCTCTACTTGTTTGACCGATTTTAATTATACGAATTGGAAAGATTCGATGAAAACTTTTTTCATGGTTAACGACCTCAACATCGTCTTGATTGAGGATTTTTCTCAAGTCCCAACCTCTGATGCAACACGAAATATTTGTAATGCATATGAAATGTGGGCGAAGGCTAATGATAAGGCCCAAGTTTACATTTTGGCAAGCATACCCAATGCCTTAGCCAAAAGATTTGAGAGCATGGTCATTGAACATCAGATCATGCAATCAATGCAAGAATTGTTTGAGTGAAAGTTCTCACAATTCAAGCAAAATGGGATTGATGACAATGAAACAAGTAATGTCAGCTCCCTAGATAAACTCCATTCCATATTGAATGTCAAGGGACAAATAGAGAAAGTTATTGTTACCAAATCTAGTGAAGTTTATCAATGAAAATTGTCCTCATGAAACTTGGAGTTTATGATATGAGTTGTGGAGCTGATCCCACTACTCTTCAGAAAAGGAAGAACTTCGAATAAAATAAATAAAATTTATTTGTCTTCGAGATGTGCTTAGTAGAGAATGATGATTCTGCCGGGATAGTTGATTCAGGAGCTACTAATCACGCATGTCCTTCCTACTAGAGATTTAATTCCTAAAGAAAATTTGTAGCTGGAGAGATAACTCTTAAAGTCGGTACTAGTGAGGCCGTTTCAACTGTCGTTGTAGGCATGCTTAAGTTGTTTTTGGACAAGAAACGATATATGTTATTGGATGACGTATATGTAGTTCCTAATATCAAGAGGAACTTAATTTCTGTTTCTTGTCTGATTGAACAAAAGTATTCCCTATCCTTCTTTGAAAATAAAGTGTTTTTTTTTCTAAGAATGGAATGGAGCTAGGTTTTGGTTCAATAGAAAATAACTTGTATGTACTAAGGCCGTTAGTTACAAAAGTCGTGCTAAATATTGAAATGTTCAAAATGGCAACAACTATTAAAAGACCGAGAATTTCTCCTAAAGAAAATGTCCACCTTTGGCATCTAAGGTTAGGTCACATTAATCTCAATAGGATTGAGAGAATGGTGAAAAGTGGACTTCTAGATGGTCATAAAACTCTTTACCTGTATGTGAGTCATGTCTTGAAGGAAAAATGACAAAACGACCTTTTAGTCCAAAAATTGATTCTCAACTAAATCCTATTGAGCTACCAAAGGGACCTCATGGACCTGTAGCTTGAAGCTCTAATGATACATGAATAATTAATTAAACTCTTTAATTACATTATTCACCATTCGTTGACTGTCAGACACTCCATTAAAGACCGACAACTGCAGTCTTCATACTACAAATATATTTCTGTGTCTATTGGATATAACCAATCAACAATATGATGACCCTTCAAAAATTACTCGTAAGTACAGCTAAGTCAAATTACCGTTTTGCCTCTGTAGTTACATCTAACTTCTTAAGTACCAATGATCCCTCTAATGAACAATAGATCATAGTCCAACTATGACTAAACCCCTCTCGGGCCAGGAGAGGGTGTGGCGCCACATTGTTCAAGACTCGGAATCAACCCTTAAAGGAGCAATTTATCTACTTACCCCTGCCTCGTGGAAGGAGTGAATTCCATCTTATGTAGCTGTGTTCCCAGCTTCCCAATCAGACGAATCCCCAAAATGGTAGGTTTGTTGAGTCGGCGATTTGGCCACTCTCACCTATACAAATCAAAGGACCGCCTTCATAGGTAGGAGTTCACAACTCACTCATAATTTAAGTCATGTTACCTATGGTCATCCTGGTGAAATGTGAGTCTTTATTATGAACGGTGTTATATAATGAGACTAAACATTTTGTTGTCTGGTCTTATACAAACTCCTTTGTATAGAATATCCCCGCTCATATGTCTAATACATGAATGATTAGGATCAGATCATTTGTAGCACTTTACAACAATTGTAACACCTACAAAGTGGGCTATAATCGTAGTGTCACTAAGATAAGGTACCCAACCTTATCTATCAACTACAGACCATTTAGGTTATCAGTTAAACATGATCTACTCGTATGTCTCCACATACATGTTTAAGTTACAAAGATAACTTTGGATGTTAGTTTATTGGTTTGTGATTAATGTAACTAAAATATCATATATTTTATAGACATTGAATAAAATACCAAATGTTTTATTAAATACATAAAGAGTTTGTTTAACAATATTTACAAACTATAGGACCCTACGAGGTTTAGAGCATCAACCCGAACAATCTTCTACTTGACCTAAAGCTAGTGGGGTGTAGAATATAATCAAAATGCAAAATACACAAATAATAAACTAGGGCATAACATGCACAGTACAATATCTCCCACTTGCCCTAGTCAAAATGTGACCTGTCTCATAGACCCATACTCTGCAGGTGACCCTCAAACACTGTAGCTGTAAGAGCCTTTGTAAATGGATCAACAATGTTGTGCTCCAAAACTATCTGCGTGAAAATCACGTCCCTTAAATGCACAATCTCTCGAATGATATGATACTTTCGTTCTATATACTTGTCGCACTTATGACTGCTAGGCTCTCAGGAATTATCTACAGGACTACTATTAACACAATAAAGTCTGATGGGATTTTATATGTCTGGAAAAACTTCTAGATCAACCAAGAATTTCATGAGCCAAATGGCTTCATTAGCAGCTTCACAAGCCACTACATACTTAGCCTCTATGGTGGAGTCAGCGATGCACCCTTGCTTGGTGCTTCACCGTACTACTGCTCCTCCGTTAAAAGTGAACACTGATTCTGATGTGGATTTCCTAGAATCCTTATCATTCTGAATATCAGAGACTGTGTATCTCGTAAGGATCAAATCCTTAGAACCATATACAAGCATGTAGTCCCTCGTTCTTCGTATATACTTGAGGATGTTTTTAACGGTTGTCCAGTGATCTAATCCTAGATTAGATTGATATCTACTAACTATCCCCACTATATAGTAGATGTCAGGTCTAATACATAACATCACATACATCGAGCTGCCCGCAGATGCATAGGGGATCCGTCTCATCTCCTCAACCTCTTGAGGTGTCTTAGGACACTGTTCCTTAGAAAAGTAACTCTATGCCAGAAAGGCAATAAGCCCCTCTTGCAGTTCTGCATCGAATATTTGACAAGCATCTTATTAATATACGACGCCTGAGATAGAGCTAACATTTTGTTCTTTTGATCTCGAAAGATCTAGATACCCAGAACAAATTGAGCCTCTCCCAAATCTTTCATTTGGAATTGGGTCACTAGCCAGTTCTTAACTGTAGTTAGTAAACCTACATCATTCACAATGAGTGGGATAAAAACAATTATGCTATTGATGATCTTCTTGTATACATAAGGCTCATCAACGTTTTGATCAAAACCATAAGATTTTATTGCAGTATCAAACCTTATATTCCAAGATCGAGAAGCTTATTTCAGTCCATAAATGGACCGATTAAGCTTGCAAACCTTTTGCTCTTCACCTTAGGTTATGAAGCTCTCGGGTTGCACCTTGTAAATGGTCTCCTCAAGATTGCCATTCAGGAAAGTAGTCTTGACATCCATTTGCCAAATCTCATAGTCATAATATGAGGCAATGGATAGGAGGATCTGGATAGACTTAAGCATGACAACAGGCAATAAAGTCTCCTCATAGTCGACTCCCTCTACTTGGGTATAACCCTTTGCCACCAATCTAGCATTAAAGGTTTGCACCTTCCCATCAACACCCCGTTTTCTCTTGTAGATCCATTTAAAGCCTATAGGTTTAACCTCATCAGGTTGATTTACAAGATCTCACATGGAATTGTGTTGGGTTTTATGTCCTAAAAACTCGCAGTTTGTAAAATGATAAACATTTTCTATAATCAATAAACTTGTTATTAATTTCATAAATTGTATGAAAGTCTAAATCCAATAAACTAAGACCCATGACTATTGTATGAATAATTGAACTTTATGTGGAGACATAAGAGTAGATCAGGTTCGAGTAAATAGTCAAAATGATCTATGGTACATGAATGAGGTTGGGTACCTTACTCTGGTAACATCATTGGATGCGGCCTACTCTGTAGTTGTTACAAAGAGTTGTAAAGTGCTACATACGATGTGATCCTAATTCATACATGTTATGACATGAGGAGTGGGGGTGTCCTATGCAATGAGTTTGCATAAGATCAGGACCAAGAAATAAGTAACTCTTACTTTATAACACTGTTTACTGTTTAAGACTGATTATTTCACCTAGATGACCTAGATAACTCGATCTTAATCCTGAGCTAACTATGAACTCTTGTTTATTCAGGACTGCCCTTAGATTTGCATAGTTGAGGGTAGGCTTAACAGCGCAGGCTCAATAAGACTCCCATTTCAGGGGTAAGATCGGATAGATAGCTGGGGACATAGGGTGAAAGACGGAGTTCACGCCTACCCGATTTAGGGATAGGAGAAAGGTTGTTCTCTCAAGTACAGAATCTAGGTCTTGAACAAGGGGACCTACCCTCTCACTGGGCTGAGAGAGTTTGGTTTAGTGATTGGATCACAAACTAGTTGTTCATTAGAGGATCAGTAGGGACTTGAGGAATAAGATGTAATCTTGGGGGTAAAACAGATATTTGACCCAACCGTTATTACGAACAACCTGGAAGTGTTGACTTGATGATTATGGTTAAATCATGTGAACATAATATTTCTATAGTGAGGGGAGTGCAACTATGGGCTTTAGTGGAGTAACCCATTAGTTAACGAATGGAGATTAATTTGGTCTAATGAGTTTAGCCAATTAATCTCGGATCGCTGGAGCCCATGATCTGTAGGTCCGCGAGGTCCCCCTACTAGCTCGTAACGGACTAGCTCTAGAATAGCGTGATAAGTTAATTTGAATCGTTCAAATTAGAATTAAAGGAATTAGTAATTATATGAGATATAATTACATGTTTAATTTGAGAATTAAATAGAATAGAAGAATTTACATATTTAAATATGATTTAAATATATAAAGATGGATATGTGTTAAAATTAATTTAATATTTGATATTAAATTAATTAAGTTTTATTTAATTTATGAAATTAATTAAAATTTAATTTTTAAAATAAAAATAGATTTTATAAAATCAAATTTTGATTCTTGAGATAAAAATTGAAAATTAGAAAACAAAACACACAAAATGGAAAATGTTGATTTTCCATTATCCATATCTTCAACTAGCTCACACAAGAAGCAATCTTTTTGCCTTGTCTTCTCCAAGCATGAGCTGCAAATCTATCAATATCCTTTGCTTTGATCCATTCATCTCTATCAATATCCTCCATTTCCTTCTTGTAAGATAATGGATCCTCAACTTTGCCATCAGCTACCATAGCTAGGATTTCAGTTAAACCCATACAGCGAATAGGTGGGTTTGCAACCCTCCCACTACGTCGAGGTTCCCTCAACACTTGAGGTGGATTTGACCTACTAGATGAACCTACTTCAACAAATCTTGTTGAGGTACTACGTTCTTTAACAACTCTTGTTGAAGATTAAGTGGTTTCTTTGGAAATCTCATTCAACACAATCTTACTCATGGGCCTATGCTCCTTTATGTGGTCTTCCTTAAGAAAAATAGCATTTTTCGATATAAGTACTTTGTTTTCTTTAGGATCAAAGAAATAACCACCTCTCATTCCTCTGGGGTAGCCTACAAATAGGCACAATCTTGAACATGGTTCCAATTTCTTAGGATTAGCCTCAAGCACATGTGCTGGGCAATCCCAGATTCTAAAATGATGTAAACTAGCTTTGCGACCATTCTATAATTCCAAAGGTGTTCTGGAAACACTCTTGGAGGGAACATAGTTCAGGATGTATGTTGTAGTCTCTACTGCATAACCCCAAAAAGAGTCAGGTAAGGAAGTGTAACTCATAATAGACCGAACCATGTCCAACAGGGTTCGATTTCTCCTTTCTGATATACTATTTTTCTGAGGTGTACCAAGTGCTGAGAGTTGGGATACAATTCCATGATCTATCATATAGTTCTGGAATGTTAAATCCATAAACTCTCCACCTCGATTAGATCAAAATATTTTTATCGTTCTATTTAATGTATTTTCAACTTCAGCCTTGAATTCTTTGAACTTTTCAAAAGATTCAGAATTATGTTGCATTAAATAAACGTATCCATATCTTGAATAATCATTAGTAAAAGTGATGAAATATTCATAACCTCCCCTGGCTTTTACATTCATTAGACCACAGAGGTCTGAATGTACTAGCTCTAGAGGTTCTTTGGCCCTATGATCTTTTTCAGTAAAAGGTCTCTTAGTCATCTTGCCTTCAAGGCATGACTCACACATAGGTAAAGAATTTTCTTCTAACTAGCTTAAAAGTCCATTTTTCACCAACCTCTAAATCCTATTGAGATTGATGTGTCCTAGTCTTAAATTCTAAGTCTTTTATGTTGAGTTACTGCAGTTTTAAACATCTCTATGTTATAGAGGACATTTGTTGCTAACGACCTTAGCACATACAAATTATTTTCCAGTTTTGCAGAATAAATATTAACACCATTCTTTGTAATAAACACTTTATTAAAAGAAAAATTGATATTATAATAATGTTCTAACAAGAATTTTACAGAAATTTGGTTCCTTTTTAAATCAGGAACTACAAATACATCTTTTAAAACAAGAAATTTGTTCTGTAAAGTCAACTGGAGACCTCTCACTGCCACAGTTGAAATGACGTGCCTGGTTCCAACTCATATCGTCATCTCACTAGCATCTAGTTGCCGCCAGGAACTAATTCCCTGACATGAAGAACAAACATGGTTAGTTTCTCCAGAGTCAATAACCCAAGCAGAATCATCATTCTCCACTAATCAAGTTTCCAATACAAGAAAATCATATTTACCTTGTTTGACATTCTTCTTTTCTGCCAAGTTTCTGGGCCAGTTCCTCTTTTAGTGCTCATCTTGGTTGCAATGAAAACATTTTCCTTTATCAGCCTTGATGAGTTGTCTACCCCTTGGTGCAACAACTACTGGGTTAGTAACCTTCCCCTTTCCACCATTCTTCTTCTTCCACTTTTTAGTGTCGGAGGAAGAAGGTACAGACTTAGTTCAAGAGGACGAACCTTTGTAGAACATTTTAGAAGATGAAGCAACATTTGCTTCACCTTTCTTCTCCTTTCTTTTCAACAAGGATTGAAAGGTCTGTAGCTCGTTGAGTAGGGTAGTCAAGTTGTAGTCAATCCTGTTCAAAACAATATTGCTACGGAAGTGCAGGAAACTTTCAGGTAAAGATTTCAGTATTATTCTAACTTAGCTGGCCTCATCGATGCTTGACATGTTCATCCCCGCCATGTTGAAGTGGATCATCATGTTGGGAATGTGTTCTTGAACAGATGCCCCCTCTTGCATATGGGCATTGAAGATGTACTTGAGAGCATCATGCATGAGCTGTGCAGACGATTGTTCGAACATTCCCCTTAGGGACTCCATGATCTCACAGGCTATGAGCATGGGCTCATTATTCTTGGCCAAGACTTCATTAAGGCTTTCCAAGATATACGCTCGGGCCTTTTTGTTTGCCCTTGTCTAGCGCTCATATGCTTCCCGAACATTTCAAGGAGCAATTGCAGGTGGAAGGGGATGATACTCTCTATCAAGACAAAGCGAAGATCATGGATGATCAGAAAAGTATTGATTGTGTTTTTTCAACTAGCGTAGTTTTCACCCGTTAATTTATCGGTGACTAGTAAACTTAGAGTAGCGACAACCATTTTAATGAAATTGCTGAAAAGAACAAACTTATTTTAGTCTACTTGCATTAAACCACTTTTAAGAAAACTAATCAATTTTTAGCAAAATAGTCTAGTGTATCCTCAGTGATATCTATTTTGCAATGATGCTTCAGTGAGGCAGGAAAAAAGTCACCGTAGGGTGATCAAGTGCCCCTTCACTGAAATGAGACATTCTCAACCATTAGAAAGAAACAACTACTTGTCACTATAACTAATAGTCACCATTGTTCGGTGCAAAATTTGTTAACATCCTTAAAAATTCTCTATAAGTGTAACCCTTTATTTTAGGTTCTAGAGTTTCACCCCAATGAGCCAACCGTAGGAAAAAGCCGATTGGAATATGAAACTAAAGCAACCTTATCCATTTCTGGAGATCAAATAAAGCGTCATGCAATACAACCATCCTTTAGGGGGATACCCACGATGCCACGAGGCGATGCATGAATCTTTAATTAACCTAATGAGAGAGACCGAAGGATGTATTGTCGCACGTCCCACTCCCACTTACTATAAACACTCTCTCTATTCACCTTGGTATTGACCTACCCAGATGCCACCCGTTGGGGGACACTGATGGTGCCTTGAGGCCGAGACTAGATCTCAAGGTGTAAACTTTTAGGGAGAAAAGTGTAGAGGCAAAAATGAAGTATCATATACCCATTTTTCTCCCATTGAGTGTTCTACCTAGAGTTAGTTAACTTAGAAGAATCCGACTATTGATTTTGTCTAAGTGTTTGTTTAATTTTCTAAAAAACAACTCATGTCTTTGATGATTAAACAATTTTGACCAAATTAAACTCTGTAATAGACTTTTATCAAACTTGCACGCATGTAACAAATCTATGTAATTCACCTTTCTAGATAGGTTCCCAGGTAGGGGTGCGACGTTTCCATCGACTTAAGTACCCCAACCTAACCAGAATCCACCTTAGACAAAAGGTCCCTTATAGGTACATTTGTTACATATTTAATATTTTATTAAGAATCAATTTAATCCTATTAATCCGATTAAAAGATAACTTAGATTTCTAATCTCATTAGAAATATGATCTTAAGTCTATCTCAATCATATTTTAAAACAATTTATAAAAATGATTATAGCCTAAGGTTTGCATGCAACTCTTTATTATTGATTTTAATTCTAATTTCATTTAATTATAACATTATAAATAAATGAAACCATAAACCAACCATTGCATGCTAGACATACTTTAGTTAATTATAACATTTATAAATTAACCTAAAGTAACGTTATGCTTCATGCAATATTCATTCATTACTAATATATAACATTTATATAACAATGAATCATGCTATAGCATATATTCCATATATCCATTCAACTATATATTATAACACTTATAATATAAATGATGCACGGATATGCTTTAATGCATGCATACATATACTAGAACACTTATACTATATGATGCATGAGCATGCCTTACGTAATTTAAATCATGCATATTCATATATTATAACACTTATAATATAAAATGATGCATGAACATAAATGCATAACCTATGGTATGTTTTAAAACTATATGTAATACATTATGACGTATAATATAAAACATACATCGCATGTATATTTATTCTAAAAGTTGATTGATCGGGATATAACCTCTTTAAAAAGAAAAAACAAAAGGCTAACCATTACAAAATTTGAGTCAATCAGTTTGGAACAGGTGAACCGGGTCTTGAACTGCTCGAACCAAACCACCCTTCAAAGAACCACCTTGCAGCTGATCATGTAGCAAAAGAACCATGCGTCCAGCATCTAAACGATGAGCAAGAAAGACTATGCGATCACGAAATTGCAATAAAAGTATTATTAAGATTTCATTAAATAAAATTGTTATTGAAATTGCATTCTGTTATGAAATCCAACAAACTCATGGCTATAGTATGAATATTTTAACTTTATATAGAGACATAAAAGACGATCAAGTTTTAGTATATAGCCAAAAAGGTCTATAAGTATATAAATGAGATTGGGTAGCTCATCCTGGGGACACTATGGATGTGGCCCACTTTGTATATTGATATAAACGATGTGATCTTGAAATTGTACATAGGGAGACATGCGAGTGGAGGCATCCTATGCAAAAGACATTGCATAAAACCCCCACGAAATAGTCACTTTTCTTTATAACAACTGTTTACTATTAAAATTGACTTTCAAATCGAAGGCTTAAGGTCACTGATCTTAATCCTGAGCTAAGTATGAACTCCTGTTTATTCGGGATTATCTACATAGGTGAGAGTGGTTCAACATCACCATTCAATAAGCCTCCTATTTTGGCGATAAAACTGGATTGATAGTTGGAGACATAGTCCTGCAAGATATAATTCACTCATACTCATCTTAGAGTTAGTAGAGAGGTTGTTCCCTTAAGTACTGATTCTTGGTCTTGAATAAAAGGGCCCCGCCCTCTCTATCGGTTTATTAGTTGGACTATAAACCAATTGTTCAATAGAGGATCAGTGGAGACTTAAGGAGCAAGATTTATTTATAGGGGTAAAATAGTAATTTTGACCTAACTGTAAATACGAACGACTTGTGAATGATTGACTTACTAATTATGGTTAAATCAAGTAGACTGAAATATATCTATAGTGAGAAGAGTGCAACTATTGAGCTATAATGGTATGTCTTGGTAGTTAACAAATATTGATTAATTCGGTTTAAAGAGTTGAATCAATTAATCTCAAATCGTTGGAGCTCATGATCTATAGGTTCATAAGATCCCTCTACTAGCTCGTAAAAGATTATACTTTGGATTACAATATTGAGTGAATTTGAAATGTTCAAATTCAATTATAGGGTTTGGATAGTTATATTCGATATAATTAATGTTTAAATTGAAGAAATTCTAATGAGAGAACCTTGAGCGGAAGCATATCGATCAAATTCCATAATTCATTGAATATAAAGTTTACAGTAAATAAACAACAAGATATGCATTTACAACTAAATTACAGCATGCTTTAAAAGAAAAAGGGTTTCAAGAAACCTCACCCTTGAAGACCTTTTTCTTCATGTTTTCCCCCGAATGGATCACGAACTTCTTGAAGACCTTCTTCAAGATAAAACTTGAACCAAAACCGGACTCTACCAAAATGGGTACCTTACAAAATGGATGCCTTAGTATTCTCAGGGTGATAACCCAAGAGTAGTGGGCTCTGACTGTTTTGGTTAAGAAGGAAAAGTTTAATGTGGAGGAAGAAGATTGAGAACTTTCACACAAAACTCAAAGACACAGAACACTTTTGTCTTTCTCTCAATTGTTCAACCAACTTGCAAATCGTAAAAGAAGAAGAAAAACATTTTTTCTTTTACTGTCCTTGCCATAAAAAAATAACCACCAACCCACTAATGTGGGTAGAAAGAAAAGCAACTCCCTTCTTATTATCAAAATAATAATAATAATAATAATATGATAAATAACTTATCATATTATAATATATATATATTAAATTATATGTTATATCAAATATAACATATAACCTATAATTACTATTGTATCACATACAATATAAACTATAATTTCTTTTCCCTATAATATGACATTTAATATAAGTCATATTATATTCAATTTAACAACTATGAATCTCATTCATAGAAAATATATTTGGAGAAGGGTGGCACCACATTGTTCAGACTTGGAATCAGCCCTTAAGGGAGTAATTTATCTTTCTTACCCCTGCCTAGGGGAAGGAATGAATTCCATCTTGTGTAGCTGTGTTCCCAACTCCCCAATTAGATGAATCCCCAAAATGGTAGGCTTGTTGAGTCGGCGATCTGACCACTCTCACTTATACAAATTAAAGGACCGCCCTCATATGCAAGAGTTCACAACTCATCAGAATTTATGTCATGTTACCTATGGTCATCTTGGTGAAATGTAAGTCTCTATTATGAAAGGTGTTATATAATAAGACTAAAAATTTCGTGACCCGGTCTTATACGAACTCCTTTGTATAGAATATCCCCCTCGCATGTCTAATACATGAATGATCAGAATCAGATCATTTGTAGCACTTTACAACAATTGTAACACCTACAAAGCGGGTCATACTCGTAGTGCCACTAGGATAAGGTACCCAGCCTTATCCATATACTATAGACCATTCAGGTTATCACTTAAACATGATCCACCCATATTGTAGGAAACAGTAGCGGAAGCACAAGGATCATCTAAGCACTCAAATTCACTAATTTTGGCATAATATAAAGCATGCTTTTGCAGAAACAAGTGAGTTTCAAGACATATCTCTTGTAGAACTTCTTCAAAGCTCCTTCACCAGCTACTATCTTTTCCAAATCTTGTTGTAGACCACCTCAAGATCTTTCCCACTATTCTCTTGGTGCTCTAGATTGAGTTGTGGGACTCAAAACAAGCTTGAATAAAGGGTGGAAAGAGAAATGCTCACTGCAGAAAATCAGCTGAAGAATTCTTTGTTCAAACCAAATTTTCTCTCAAAATCTCTATAGATTGCATGCCCAATTTTCACTCCAATCTTTTCATTATATTGCAGATCAACATGCAAAGAAAAGAGTTGCATGAGTTGCAGCTCATGCTTGGAGAAGACAAGGCAAAGGTATTGCGTCTTGTGTGAGCTACTTCAAAAGATGGATAATGGAAAATTTTCATTTTCCATTTAAGTTTTTTGTTTTGTTTTCTTTTTTCAATTTTATCTCAAAAAATAAAAATTTTATTTTATTAAATCTATTTTGATTTTAAAATGAAAAATTTAATTAATTTCATAAATTAATTATTAAATAAAACTTAATTAATTTAATATTAAATATTAAATTAATTTTAACACATATCCATCTTTATTTAAATCATATTTAAATATATAAATTCTCCTATTCCATTTAATTCTAAAATTAAACATATAATTATATCTCATATAATTACTAATTCCCTTAATTCTAATTTGAACGTTTCAAATTAACTTATCTTGTTATTTTAGAGCTAGTCTGTTACGAGCTAGTAGGGAGACCTCGCGGACCTATAGATCATTGGCTCCAACGATCCGAGATTAATTGGCTAAACTCATTAGACCAAATTAATCTCCATTAGTTAACTAATGGGTCACTTCACTAAAGCCCATTGTTCCACTCCCCTCACTAAAGATATATTATGTTCACATGATTTAACTATAATCAGCAAGTTGACCCTTAAGAGGTTATTCGTAATAATAGTTGGGTCAAATATTTATTTTACCCCCGAGATTACGTCTTATTCCTTAAATTCCTACTGATCCTCTAATGAACAATTGGTTTGTGATCCAATCACTAAACCAAACTTTCTCAGCCCAGTGAGAGGGTGGGCCCCTTGTTCAATACCTGGATTCAGTTCTTGAGAGAACAACATTTTTCCTATCCCTAAATCAGGTAGGTGTGAACTCCGTCTTGCACCCTATGTCCCTAGCTATCTATTCGGTCTTACCCTTGAAATGAGAGTCTTATTGAGCCGGCATTGTTGAGTCTACCCTCAACTATGAAAATCTAAGGGCAATCCCGAATAAACAGAAGTTCATAGTTAGCTCAGGAATAAGATCAAGTTACCTAGGTCATCTAGGTGAAATAGTCAGTATTAAACAGTAAACAACATTATAAAGTAAGAGTGACTTATTTCTTGGTCCTGATCTTATGCAAACTCATTGCATAGGATGCCCCCACTCCTCATGTTATAACATGTACGAATTAGGATCACATCGTATGTAGCACTTTACAACTCTTTATAACAACTATAGAGTAGGCCGCATCCAATGGTGTTACCAAAATAAGGTACCCAATCTCATTCATGTACCATAGATCATTTTGACTATTTACTCGAACCTGATCCACTCTTATGTCTCCACATAAAGTTCAAGTACTCATACAATAGTCATGGGTCTCAGTTTATTGGATTTAGATTTTCATACAATTTATGAAATCCGTAATATATATATATATATATATATATATATTGATTATAGAATATGTTTATCATTTTACAAACTGCGAGTTTTAGGACATAAAACCCAACAATACTCCTACTTGGACTAAAACTCTAGTNACTTGGACTAAAACTCTAGTGGATCAATATATACAAATATATACAATGTTGAGTCTACATGGAGAGAATAAAATGTACAAATACAATAAACTAGGGCATTACAATACTCATAAATTCTCTCACTTGCCCTAGTGATACAAAACTCGTAGACCTAGTTCTACTAGGTGACCCTCGTACACTTTTGCCAAGAGGGTCTTCGTAAACGGAGCAGCTAAGTTGTCTTGGGAAGCAATCTGAGTGACAATGACGTCTCCTCTATGTACAATCTCCTTGATGAGATGGTACTTCCGTTCAATATGATTTCCCCTTTTATGGCTTCGTGGTTCATTTGAATTTGCAACTGCTTCACTGTTGTCACAATAGAGAGTGACAGTCAGGTGCATATTAAGAACTACTTTCAGATCTGTCAAGAATTTTCTGATCCATACTGCTTTTTTTGCTGCTTCGCTTGCAGCTACATACTTAGCTTCCATTGTGGAGTCCACAATACAACTCTACTTAATGCTCCTCCACATAACTACTCCTTCGTTAAAAGTGAATACTGACCCCGAAGTTGATTTCTTTGAATCAATATCGATATGAAAGTCAGAATCAGTGTATCCAGTAAGGATCAGATCCTTAGAACCATACACGAGCATATAATCTCTCGTTCTCCGAAGATACTTGAGAATGTTTTTAACAGCAATCCAATGGTCATGACCAGGATTGGATTGAAATCTGCTGACAATTCCTACGGCATAGCATATATCGGGACGAGTACATAGCATTGCATACATCAAACTCCTAACTGCAAACGCATATGGAATTCGATTCATCTTCTCAACTTCTTGAGGTGTCTTAGAACTCTGATCCTTAGACAGGTGAATTCCATGTCTGAAAGATAAAGATCCTTACTTAGAATTTTGCATTTTATAACTAGACAACATGTTGTCTATAAAAGATGCTTGAGATAATGCCAATATTCTATTCTTGCGATTTCGAACTATTTGGATTCTAAGAACATACTGTGCTTCTCCCAAATCTTTCATTTGGAATTGTGAAGTCAGCCATCTCTTAACGTCAGCTAGATATTCTACCTCATTCCCAATGAGTAGAATATCATCAACATTTAACACCAGAAAAACGACAGTTTTATTGACGATTTTCTTGTATACACAGGGTTCGTCAATATTTTGTTCAAAGCCATAAGATTTGATCGCAGAGTCAAATCTCATATTCCAAGATCTAGAAGCTTGTTTTAATCCATAAATGGACCGATTAAGCTTGCAATCCTTTTGCTCTTGACTCTGCTGTATAAACCCTTCTGGTTGCGACATATAGATACTCTTTTCAAGATAGCCATTCAGAAAAGCTGTCTTGACATCCATTTGCCATATTTCATAATAATAAAATGTGGCTATGGACAAGAGTATTCTTATAGACTTTATCATGGCAACTAGAGAGAAGGTTTCTTCAAAATCTAACCCCTCTCTTTGGGTAAACCTTTTTGCCACAAGTCTAGCTTTGTAGGTTTGTACCTTACCAGCTTGGTCTTGTTTTCTCTTGTATATCCATTTGCAATCGATGGGTTTTACCCCTTTCGGTTGATCTACTAGATCCTAAACAGAATTGAAATACATAGATTCCATTTCAAGGTCCATGGCTTTAATCCATTGGTCTTTATCCACATTGTTCATTGCTTGATTAAAAGACAATGGATCCTCTAAACCATCATCTAGTATGATGACTTAAGTTTCAGTTAAACTCATGTATCGATCAGGCTGTTGTACAACCCTCCCACTATGACGAGACATTCTCAACTCTTAAGAAGGATGTGAAGTATCAGTTTCATCGACAACTCTTGTTGATGGACCTGCTTTATCAACAACTCTTGTTGATACATTTGTCTTTTCTCTGGACATTTCTTCTATTACTAGCTTACTACGAAGTTGATGGTTCTTTATATAATCTTCTTCCAGGAAGGTTGCATTTGTCGATACAAACTCTTTATCTTCCTGAGGATCATAAAAGAAACCACCTTTAGTTTCTTTTGGGTAGCCTACAAATAGGCATACTTTTGAACGGTGTTCCAACCTTTTAGGATTTTGCACCAACACATGTGCTGGACAACCCCAAATTCTGAAGTGATATAAATTTCCTTTACGTCCTCTCTAGAGCTCGTAAGGTGTTTCAGAAACACTTTTCGAGGGAACCATGTTCAAAATATACACTGCAGTCCTAATTGCGTGTCCCCAAAAAGAATTTGGTAACTGAACGTAACTCATCATGGAATGAACTATGTCCAACAAGGTTCTATTTCTCCTCTCTACCACACTGTTCTGTTGAGGTATGCCAGGGGCTGTGAGTTGAGATTGAATTCCATGTTCTATCAAATAGTTATGGAATTCTATGTCCATATACTTACCACCTCGATCCGATCGAAGTGTTTTAATCTTTTTACTTAATTGGTTCTCAACCTCAGCCTTATACTCTTTGAACTTTTCAAAAGTTTCAGACTTTTGGTGCATTAGGTAAACATGCCCATACCTGGAATAATCATCTATAAAACTGATGAAATATTTATACCCTCCTCTTGCTCTAACATTTAGAGGGCCACAAAGGTCTTAGTGAATAAGCTCTAAGGGTTCTTTGGCTCTAAGACCTTTTCCAGAAAAAGATCTTTTTATCATTTTACCTTCGAGATATAACTCACAAGGTGGTAATGAACTGTCTTCCAACTTGTTTAAAAGACCGTTCTTAACCAATCTCTCAATCCTGTTGAGATTTATATGACTCAGTCTCAAGTACCAAAGATAGGCATTTGGAGAAATCTTCCTCTTCTTATGAGTCTCAGTAGTTTTAAACATCTCTATGTTCGAGATAGCTTTGATCTCAGTTGATTTTAACATGTACAAGTTATTTTCTAATTTTGCAGAGCAAATCTGTTTATTTCCCATTTTGATGAACACTTCATCATTTTCAAAATAAACTTTATGATTTTATTATAGCAAACATGAGATAGATATTAGATTCCTTTTCATAGAAGGAATATAATGTACATTTTTCAAATAAATGTACTTATCTCCTATAAATAGCTTCATATCTCCCACTGCTTTGGCTGAAACAATCTCCCCGGTCCCTATGTTAAAGATTGTTTACCTTCTGTCAACTGTCTCCAGGAACTTGTTTCCTGTGAGATAGTACATATATGATTAGCAACACCTGAATCAATTATCCAGATTTTATCGTTTTCCACTAAACATGCTTCGATAACAAGTAAATCATATTTATCTTGTTGTTCGAATTCAACATTCTCATCTACATAATTCATAATTTTAGATGAGTTGGGAGATAGAGGACAATCCTCTGTTAAAACTCTTTTGGTGTAGTTAACCGCTTTGTTTGTTGATTTGATTTTACTGTTATGTACATCGAAAGTGAGTATACTAGAATTCGACATGCTGATAAAATTCAAAAAAATTATAATTAGAAACTTGTAATTAAATTCAAAATCAAGTTTTAGCAAAAAGTAATAATGTACCCATAACCTAATTTGCAACGATATTTTAATGAGTCAGAATATGTGTTACCGAGGGGCAGTCAGATACTCCTTCACTAAAACAAACAGTTTTCACTAGACACTATCTCTGGAATAACTCTTATTCCTATAATCGTTTAGTTATCATTTTCGGTTAAGATCTTTACTAACAACTTAGTAATTCTTGTAAGTGTCACCCGCCATTTTTAGATCCTATAGAACAATATGAACTTTCCTTCGAAATAGAAGACAACATCCAAGATGGAACTATAAGACCCTATTCATTTTACTGAAGCTTGTGTTGTTCCGAATCCTATGTTACAACCCTCCGAGGGGATAGCCGTCACTAAACGACTAGCAAAGGGCTGCCTAAAGCAAACCAGCAAGTGCAAAATAAGAATCTCACGGTTCAGACTAATAAAGAAGACCGTAGGATATATTGACACATATCCTTCACCCACTTACTATGAGCTACTTCCTCCATTTACCTTGATATTGAGTCATACAAAACACTTTCCAAATGGAGGCCACTTCGAGGGTGACACGAAGTGTCATATGAATCTCACGGTGTAAACTATATGGAGACATGGCAGTTGAAATCTATATATCGAATAATAGATTTATGTTTAAAAAACTTCCCCTTATTCACCAAAATCTAGATTTAAGCTAAAAAAGACTTTCCGAATGGAGGTCACTTCCAGGATGACACGAAGTACCACTTAAATCTGAATTGTGAACTCTTAAAGATGTGAGAGCTAAAAATAACGTATCATATATGTTATTAATCTCCCATTGAAGTTTTCTAATAACTCTATCATATAGAGGTTATTAAACTGCCATTGAAGTGTTCTATTTGGGTAGATTTATACTTAGGTTCTTTTCGGATAATAAGGTAACCCTAAGTCTATGTGATTTATCCAAGTATAACTCTTATAATTGGATTTTAACCTACGATGTCTAGGTGATAAACCATTTTATTACCTCACATCACTCACGTATGCTCATAAAATCGATTACCAATGCTCAATTATTCGGCCATAATCTCCAGGTAGGAGGTGTTCCGTAACCCGTCAACTTAAGTACCCCCAGCCTTAGACAGGATTATATACCAGTTGAGTTTGTAACCTAGGTTTTATAAGTTTTAACTATTAAAATAGGTAGTCAACCTACGTGAGCATGCAGCCGTTGATTATGGATTTTAAATGTCTAACCCAATTTTATAACAACTTATAAAACTTTAGACATGCTATTCAACCATAACATACATGAGGCATTTAACATTTAATATAACATTTATATTAAATACACGAAACCCTAATGATACGTTGATTTATCATGCAATGAAAAGATGTGTGGATGCGATGATCATGCAAGTTTTCCTAACAAAGCCCAAGTATAAGCCTTCTTAGGTCCTGGTAAGTCCAGGGTTGAATGCATTAAGTCAGGGTGTAAAGTTAGTCTAGAGATAGAATTGCTAACATCTTTCTTTTGTTCTTTATGATCAATGCATACACCCTAGAGATAGGATTACATGTGGCTTTCACACCAAGAGATGTTGAACTTAACATGAACTAAAAAATAGAATTTTCAACACATAGCACACACATTTAGATTGTAAACAAGCATCTGTATCATCTTCATCTCATCTTCATTGAGCTCACATAGGATTGCTAAACTTGCTAGGAAATCAACGTATACCACTTGCACTTAGAACCATTTCATCCATAAACCCTTTTCTTCCTCTGAACTTCTATTTCTTTTTGCATGTGTGCCATTAACTTAGTATAAATAACCAACATTTCTCAAGCTAATTAGGAAACATCTACACTAGATCCAAAAATAGGGTATGCGTTAGAGCATTCTAGAGTCCTTATGTTCGACCCTTGACTTACCAGGAAACTTAAGTTAGATTTATACTTGGGTCTGACTTGAGAGAACTTGTACGCATTCACAAGGTGTGCACATATCCACTACTAATGCATCGCTTGATTTTCTTACAAAGAGAGAAATCACTCCATCATCCATCTTCATTTATCATAGTCATTCATCATCATTCATCATTTTAAGCACGTCTAGAATCAAAATCACGGGGCGAACATACACTATGCTTGGAAAACCCAGCACAAATGTTGTGGCAGAAAGGCAAAATAGAACACATAAGGATATAGTAAGAAGTATGATTAGTCATTCTTCTCTACTAGAATCCATATGGGGCGAGGCACTAAAGACTGCAATATATATCCTTAATATGATACCTAATATGATACGTAAAGTAGTAGCTAAAACCCCTTATAAGTTGTGGACAGAAAAGAAGCCTAGTATTAGGCATCTTCACATCTGTGGTTGTCTACTTGAGGCTAGGCCTTACAAGCCTAACAAAAGAAAATTAGTCTCAAGAACTATTAGCTACTAATTTGTTGGGTATTCTGAGCACTCTCAAGGTTTCAAGTTTTATGATCCCACTTCTAGATCATTGTTTGAGACAAAAAGTGCCAAATTTCTTGAGGATGTTGAGTTTGGGGGGAAGATAACATAAGGAAAGTTATCTTTGAAGAGGAATTAATTTCTATTCCTAATGTGGTTATAGATGATGTTCAAGCTTCTATTCCTTACTTCATTATTCAACCAATTATAGAACAAAACAACATTGAAGTCCCCATTGTTGGACCTGAAGTTCAAACTCAACAACATCAAAAAGCACCACTAAGGAGATCGACTCGAGAAAGAAGAAGTGCAATCCCAGATAATTATATTGTGTTTCTTTAAGAACATCACGATGATATGGGCATAATGGAAGATAATCCAATCAACTTCCAACAAGCTCTACAAAGTTCTAACTCTCAAAAGTGGATAAATGTTATGGAAGAGGAAATAAAATCCATGAAAGCAATGACGATTAGGGACTTCTCAAATTTCCATCAGGAGTGAAACCCATAGATTGTAAATGAATCTTTAAAACTAAAAGGGATTCACACGAAAATATCGAAAAATATAAGGCTCATCTTGTTGCAAAAGATTTTACTCAAAAGGAAGGCATTGATTACAAAGAGACTTTCTCTCTGGTTTCATTAAAAGGCTCTTTCATGGTAATCATGGTAGTTGTAGTTCACTTTGATTTAGAGTTGCATTAGATGGATGTAAAAACTGTTTTTCTCAATGGGAACATTGATAAGAAGATTTATGGTGCAATTAGAAAACTTTATGTATGGTAATTCAAAGTCTATAATGTGCAAATTGAAGAAACCCATCTACCGTCTCAAACAAACCTCTCGTCAATGGTATCACAAATTCTATGAAGTAACAAACCCCTTTGGTTTTGAGGTGAGTATAGTGGGATTCTGTATAACACAAGTTCAGTGGGAGTAAATCAATCTTTTTGGTATTATATGTTGATGACATACTCATAGAAAGTAATGATATAGGCTTATTACATGACAGTAAGAGGTTTCTCAAAAAGAATTATGAGATGAAGGATCTTGATGATGCTTCTTTTGTATTAGGAAGTGAAATATTGTGAGATCGTTCTCAAGGTATTTTGAGATTGTCACAAAATAACTATATTGAAAATATTTTGAGTAGATTTGACGTGAAAGATTGTGCATTAGGAGATATTCTTGTCGCTAAAGGTGTAAATTTCATTTAGGTCAATGCCCTAAGACTGTACTTGAGACTAAAGAGATGCAGAAGGTTCCCTAAGCATTGGTTGTTGGAAGTCTAATGTATGCTCAAGTATGTACATGTCCAGATATTGTGTTCATAGTTGGAGTGTTAGGTAGATATTTGAGAAACCCGGACGGATAATTGGAAAGCAACCAAACGGGCTATGAGGTATTTATAGAGAACAAAAGATTATATGCTCACTTATCAGAAATAAGAAGTTTTGGAGATCATTGGGTATTATGATTCTGATTATGTTGGATGCCAAGACATTTTGTGATCCACTTCAGACTATATCTTCATGTTGGCTAGAGGAGTTGTATCCTGGAAAAGTGTTAAGCAAACAATTATGGCTTTTTCTACCATGGCTGTGGATTAGAGGCATCCAATCATGAAATATAGTTGCAAAATTTTGTCACTAAGTTGCAGATAGTGGTTGACATAGAAAGACTACTAAAATTATTATGTGACAATAAATCGGCAGTGATATATTCCAACAATAACAAATGCAATATGAAGTCAAAGCATGTAGAAGTGACATTTCTGTTTCTTAAAGAAAGAGTTCATAATGGTCAAATTTCGACAGAACACATAGGAATAAACTCTATGGTTGCAGGTCCATTGGCTAAAGGTTTACTGCCTAAAGGTTTTCATGACCATGTTGCTCACATGGGTGTTAGTCACTTTTCTGATTTCATGATTTAGTGGGAGTTTGTTATTAAGGATTTTTTTATTTTATTTTCTATATAGAATAAAGTTGGTGGTTTATGTTTTATTATCTGAATTTGTTTATCATGCATGCGGTTTAGCATGAAGTTTCTTTTTAAGAATGATTTCACTAAGGAATTTGGACTAGGTTGAAACAGGCATGATGTAGATCACTTTGCATGTAGTTTCCATGCTATTCATTCATACTTCAATCATATCATTGAATGTATCGGAATTGATGATCAAGGAAGATTTAGTTATAAGGGTAGTGACGAAAGCTACCTTGATTTCGTGTTAATATAGGAGATGAACTAGATTGAATTAAAGGGAAATTTTATGATTGAAATAACCTGTTTATGCACGCTTAAGGTTTATGTGATTTGATTACATTAGGTACACAGACATAGCCCAATTGGGAGATAATAATAGGTACAATTAAAGTATGGACAATATATGAGATTAATATTTTACCACATTGGATTATTTTATTAGATTTGGTTCTATTATATGAGCTAATTAATTAAGGTCCTGGATTCCTAATTGAGTATGAACTTAATGGGTAGAAGTTAATTCCTAGTTAATTAAGGTTTAATGGGAACCCTAATTGAACGAGTATATAAAGAGGCCTTAGGGCTATGGTCCTA
The DNA here is from genome assembly GCF_009727055.1 of Benincasa hispida. Taxonomy (NCBI): domain Eukaryota; kingdom Viridiplantae; phylum Streptophyta; class Magnoliopsida; order Cucurbitales; family Cucurbitaceae; genus Benincasa; species Benincasa hispida. The sequence goes on along the minus strand of NC_052357.1, from coordinate 74,947,575 downwards.
CCAAACTAATATGCACTTAGTCTTTCTTGAATCCCATCTAGAGAAAATCCCATTAAGGGCATTCAGAGTTTTGGTTGAAAAAGACATTAGCCACCTCATAGCCATCATCAATCTTTCAATGAAACCAAGTATGTTATTTGTTCTTGGCAATTTAGCATAAATGATTCTATGGTTATCTATCCAATATAGATTTAAAGTAATTATGCTAACATTGGAAAGAAAACTTCCTTCAAAGTAAGGGAGAGCATCATAAGATAATTTATTAGAGATTATATACTAAGTATACTAAAGTCAATACAAATACAAACTACAAAGTTCATTCAACAAATTAAGGGTGTGTCTGGTTTAACTTTTCAAGTGTTTAATTTTGAAATAAATTATCTTGGAAAAATTGAAGTGCTTAGTAACCACTTAGAATAGCTGTTAGAATAATTTCAACGTGTATTTTAGGCAATTTTTTTAGCAAAAAAGTTTATATAAAAATGACTTTTTTTATTAAAAAAAATAATTTTTTCTCTAGACAATCCAAACAAGGCCATAATTTTTTTTTTTTTTTTGAAAATCTCGTTGAACATCAACTTAGAAGGGGTTTCTTTTAGGATCGAAACATATAGCGGCAGCTACATCCGTGGTGAAGAATAATTTATTATTGTATTAGGGTTTAACTATTCTATAGCTTTTTTTAAAAGGGGTGCTACACGAGTTTTGACTATTTTATTACTATACATCTTTTTTTTTTTCTTTTTTTTTTCAATTCTCATCTATATAAAAATAATTTTATATAAGCTATTGAAATTTGAATGTATTAGCAAAAAAATGAGATTCAATTCAAATGTACATTGTTGAATATATCAAATATACCTCGTTTTTTTTTCTATCTGTCAATTTTATAACATTTTTTTTAGAAACTTTCCTTGTAGGTTCTAAAACGAAAATTATTTTGACAAGGTCATAACCCAACAAACTTTCCTTACATATTTCTTTAGGGATTATCATATGCTCATATACATGGTATGGAGGTTTGAAAAAGTAAGTTGGTCAGATTTTTGTATAAAATAATAGCCCATTAAACTATTTACCTAAAAAATAGAAAAGTCTATTTAATTGTGTAACTAAACCTATTTATTTAGACTATATGGATAAAAAGCTCTATAATCAAAAGTAAACCACAATTATAAGGTAGAGAAGATGATATCTACATGTTGCTCAAGCCATTTGATATAGTCCAGTAATAATGGGTCAATAATTTACTCATACCACTCGTACTATTATTAAATAAATAATTGATTATCATAGCTAAAACTATAATTCTTATTAACATTATGCTTGCAATTCAAAATTATGAACCCAAAGAGAAATAAAAATGATAAAGTTTTCGGTTTATTTTCTGTTTTAGTTTCCAGATCATACATGAATGGTAGTATACTTCTGAAACTTTTGATTTGTTTTTATGAGGGTAGAACTTAATTTACAATTGCACTCATTAGTAGTTAATTACAAAATCTAATTTCTAGTTTTTTTCAAATTTCTTTTCTTGGTACAACAACTCTTGAGATGGAAGATTGAACCTCCGATTTCTAGAGCGGTTAATCTAGATGTTTAGTCTAAAAATTTTATATATTGTCCCAAATGTCATGAAATTTCGTTGTGTGACTCGAGGAAGTCCTTTTCCTTGTGATTTTTTTTTTCTAAATTGTGTATTTTATTTGTGTGTTCGACTGTTTTTTTGCCTTTATTTATTGTCTTCTTTTATATAGTATTTTGTTTGTATCTTAATCTCAAGTCGTGGAATTTCTTTTTTAGTAATCTATTATGTTTATATATATAAAACTAAAAATTTACAGATAATAATCGATTCAATTATTAATGATTTTTAATCAAACATTTGTAATCACACATTAAATAGCTAGAGTCAAAAATAAAAATTGAGGTATCTTCAAAACGTTAACCGAGGGGGGAAAAATCAAACTTCTCCTCTGACTTTCCAGAGTTATTTAATCCTTGCATTTCATCAAGTTGCACTCTAGACTTGAACATATGTACAATTTCTTCTCATATTCAGTTTTCGTCAAATTTATCCCAAATTAAGATAAAAAGTACAAATTTCCAAAAATATCAAAATTTAATATACAAAATTGACAGGGAATAAATTTTCAAAATTCACAAGTTTAAACAAAAAAAAAAAAAAAAAAAAAAAAAAAGAAAGAAAAAGAAAGAAAAAAATCAATTCTAAAACATTTACTTAAGTTTGAGGTTAAGATAAAAGATTGCTCAGATGGATAATAATCTTTTTAAGTTCAAGATTAAAATCGATTACTTACCTAATGTATTTGGATTGCTTAAAAATATTTTTAAGTGCAAAAAAAAAAAAAATTTTAAGTATTAAAAACTCAATCCAAACATATTCTAAATATGATATTTTTGTAATTTCAATATTATCTTTTGAGGCTGCAAAAGTGAGCATAATTCAATTAACATCTAATATATGTTAGCAACTAAGAGGTGTATGATTCAAATCTCTTATTTTTATTGTACTTAAAAATATATAATATAATATATATTATATATATATATTATATTATATATATATATATAATATATATATATATATATATATATATATATATGCTACACTCATCTCTAGATATCTACTTCAATTGAAAATAGAAAAAATATTTTTGGAATAATTTTTTTAAAAACAATAAAAAAATTATCATTCCACCATTTGTTAGTGGACGTAGAAAAAAATCTAGTACTATTGTAGTACCAATTTCTTTTCATCATTATTTGATACGTTTTATTATTTATTTATTTTATAGACCATTAATAATTCTTTAAATGTTCCTACTGCGCATGTCAAACAATAAAATCTTTTACACCTCAACCCACGTGTCTTCACCTAACGTCTTTTAATGGAAATGTTCAATTATGAACTTTGAAAACACATTGTATTTGATTTTGGGATTATTACTTATAGTACTTTTAAAGACTCATATTTTAAAAGGTAACTATTGAAAGTACCTAATATATTTGTTTTTTATGAATATTCAATTCACATAGTCATCATGGCATACCTAATTCACATGTGGAAACATTAGTACGTATATGTCACTTTTTTTCTTAGGAAACAAACATGTCACATTCACTAAAACTAATAAATAATAATAACATCGTTGTTATCGAATTTTGTCAGCATTGTCTGCCCTGATGTTGAAAAAATGTTACACACCATTACCAAGTTTTAAGCATCATTCAGTTTTTCAGTTTCGCTGTTTTTTCTATTTCAGTGTTCAAATTTTAAATTCCCTTACTAAATAATTGGTGTAAAATCCCAAATAAGGTAATGTATTCCTATTTATTCGCTTAAGAAATGTTATTTGCCAACTCAAAAGGAAAAAAAAATTATTACGTTGAAAAAGGGAATTTTGCATACTATGACAATTGAAGAGCTATTCATTTAGTCAACAATACATGTTTCATTCGAGGACGAAACACGTATAGGTGAAGTACCATTTTATTCTATCAATTTTGGAAGACGAAGTACTGGTGTTTGAAAAGATTCTAGGAAGTAAGAATTAGTAGATATGTTTACCAAATCTGTTCGTGTTGATAAACTGAAGTTGTGCACGACTTCACTTGGACTTCTCCATGAACAGAGAGAGGAGTCGCTATCGTTGCAGGAAAGACAATGTTCTGTGCGAGATTGTTAGAAAATTGGAGCCCAACCCAAAGTTTAGGCCCATTCAATTTTTGCTTACACCATATAAGAAAGCTCTTCATTGGTTAAAATGGAGGTGGATTATCATTAGGAAGGAAAAATGGGCGGTGGACATATTTATTTATATAGCAAAAATTTGAAGGAAAAAAATACAATAATAGAGCCGAGAGCATCAATTTGCTTCAGAAGAAAGAAATTGGTGGGTCTGTGTATTGAAGGTCGAAGAAGAAAAATTATTGTCAGGGTGATTATTCTTTGTTTATTCACTGTGAGCATTTTTTTCTTTCATTTGAGAATTTGTGGGCAATTTTCACGAGAGAAAATTTGAGAGAAATCATTTTTTAGCAATGTAAGCTCTTGTATCATTCTCCGTGACTATTTTAGTGGAGCTTACATTGGTAATAGAGAATTGAGCATAGCCTACATTCGGTGAACTAGTATAAATCGGGTATCATCTCTCTTCTTAAACTTGATTTATTATCGTTTTTGTTGATTGAAAGCTTAAGTTGGTTTATCTATTTTTAATCTAGCAAGTTAAAAATTGTTTATTCTTCGCGTAATTTGAAACGCGAATTTGATCTAGGATTGTTGGACAATATATATTATCTCAATTTAGTCGATTAATTTAGATTGATGTATTATTATCCCCTATCAAGTGGTATCATAGCTGATTGAATTGTAGAACAATGTCGGAAAGAGATAAAATTGGTTATTGTTAATGGATCATATTTTTCTTTCTGGAAATGTCAAATATTAGATTACTTGCATTCCAAGGAATTGGATTTGCCATTGGAAGGAAAACCTGATGACATGGGAGAAGCTGAATGGAAGAAGTTGGACAAAAAGGTGTTGGGTACCGTTCGCCTGACTTTGACAAAAAATGTGCAAAGCAGTGTAGCAAAGAAGACGACCACAACAGGACTGGTGACAACTTTGTCAAACATGTATGAAAAGCCTTTAGTAAACAACAAGGTGTATCTCGCAACCAAATTTTAATCAAAATTTTTAATTTGAAAATGGCTGAAGGTACATCTGTCACTGTCCATTTAAATGAATTTGATTTGTTGATAAACAAATTAGTTGCTATTGAATTAGAATTTTCTAATGAAGTAAATGCAATATTGTTCTTGAGATCATTGTCTTATAGTTGGGAAATCATGAAAGTCGCACTTTCTAATTCATATAGTAAAGAGAAATTAAAGTTTTCACAGGTTTCTACGCTCGTAGAAGAGATTTGTAGAAAGGACTCAGGTGTTGCATCTATTTCTAGTTCAACATTGAATGTAGATAGAGGAAGAAGTAACAACAAAAGTTGTGGCAACAAAGGCAAATCAAGAAACAATAGAGGTAAGTCCAGAAATAACATGTTTGAGTGTTGGCATTGTGGTAAGACTAGAAACTTGAAAAAGAATTGCAAAGATCTAAAGTAGACTGAGGAGAATGAAACTAGTGCAAATATTGCTACAAATGAATTCAAGATGCTCTGACTTTGACAGTTGAGAGCATTCATGATACATGGGTTTTGGATTCAGGTGCATCATCTCATACTACTAGTCAACGTGACATTCTGGAAAATTATGTTGCAGGAAATCATGGAAAGGTGTATCTTGCTGATGGAGAGCCTTTGATGTCATTGGGATCAATGACGTGAATATAAGATTGGCAAATGGTTCAGTATGAAAATTTTGCAAGGTACGTCACTTTGATATATGATAAAAAAAAACTTGATTTCTATAGGGCAGTTAGATAGTGAAGGATGCGACGTGTTCTTTGGCGAAGGAAAGTGTTCGTTGCTATCATGATTCGCTCTAGGAGTGTATTGTATAAACTGAATTGGAAGAATAAGTTCTAAGTGTAAGTGATACATTTATGCTTTAATGCGTTTAAGTGAATCTAACACGTTGGGGCGTCAGATATATGCAACAGAACGCACACAACTCCTAATGACGTTCAAGTTTTCCTAAACCAGACCCAAGTATAAATCTAATTTAGGTTCCTGGTAAATCCAGGGTCGTACTCAGGGATTCAGTTAACCAAACGCAGACCTTGCGTTGTATCTACTGTTGGAGTTTTCCTAAATAAATGTGAAAAATGTGTTATTTACACTAAATTGCTGTGCCTGTGCAAGAGATGCAAAAGCGTTGAGTAGTTAGTGATGGATCATGTGAGAATGGAGTTTAATGTAAGTGGACGCGTCGGTCTTAGATGAATGTACACAAACCAGGATGTGATATGGATGAGATGGAGTAATTTGCTTATCTTTTGTTCATGCGTTAGATTTCATTCAACATTTCTCAATGCGAATAACATACAAAACCTATCTCTAGGATGCATGCGTCTAACACAGAATGCAATAGACACCCGTAAGTCTATCTCTAACTGTACTAGGTGTCCTACTTGATGCAGCTTAATTATTCTTTCGAACAAACTAAGTTAAAGATGATTTTTACCAATTTGTCAAGTTGGTTTGAGCGTTGGAATGAAGTTTGGCATAAAATATTAATGCGTTCAACATAAACAAGAAATAAACAATGGCAATTATGATGGATCAAATATATGAATTTTATAAAGAAATAGAGTCTTTACAAAATCAATATTTAATCAAATGAAATGAAAGTGATAAATGAGATGAACGAAACTGAGTCAAGCCAAAGAATACAATCTCTTGTATTTCTTTGGCTCAATCTTGTTGTGTACAATCACTTGTATAGGAATTAGATGAAGTGTCTTTCTCAAGAGTGGCTTCCTCCGCTCCTTGACCGGTGGTGGTGGTGGTGGTTCGAAACCCTTCTGATCATCTGGCACCACAACACAGCTTCTAAGAACTAAAACTATGACTACAATATACAGAGAGTAAGGATCTTGATAATTTGTCCGAACTTCTTGACTCTGGAGGGACTTCTTCTATTTATAGGCGTTGGTCACGTCCACTTGGTGAATGGGCAACATTAAAGTCCATGCCCTGGTTAGCCGCTTGACTCTCGGAAGTTTTTCAGACGCCGCCTGCTACAGGTGCCCATACTTGCAAGTGTGATGTGACACAATCAGCCTGAAGCAATGAATCTTCTCTGCGTTGAACTCCTTTCGACGCATGGCCCATGCATTAGAGCTTTTCCTGCGGCACTTGTCTAATGCATTAGCGATAATCCTTGCGTTGAAATCCTACAGTACAATGCGTTAGTGCCGCAATATTTAGTAATAAAACTTCTTTTGCATGAGTTTGCTAATGTTTGAATAAATCTATGCGTTTCTTCTAAAAATGAGGAGAATTTATCATTAAAAACCTTAGTTGTTCCAACTTAAGAGTAAAAATAACTTGTATTTCTACAAGTTATCACCACCCCCAAATTTGAACAATGCTTGTCCTCAAGCATTCCAAAATACTTCTTTGTTATCTCCTTTGTCTTAAGTGTGCAGAGTTCGCCTCTCATCATATTTAGTCATAAGCTTGAGATAAGAGTTTGGAAAATATAACTCAGTTTGACTCTTTTCTAAAAGGACTAATGTTTAGTTTCAGGTGCAGCAGGCCTTTTATCACCAACTCCTTTCGTTTCTCAAAACATTCTCGTTTTTTTCAAAAGCAGCAATGCGTTAGATGCATTTTTTAAGATAAATGCTGAATAAAAAGAAAAAAAACAATTATGAATTTTTAATTTACCCATGCGTTGTTCCAGGTATCCCTCTTTCGTTTTGGCTTGCCCCTACGGGTATCATGCGAGCATCCAACTACGGGTGAGAACCCTTCACAACTAAACTCATATATAATATTCATGCGTTTCAAGATATAGTTTCTTTATACTAAATAGAGGAGTTATATAGGACGCGTTGCTCTAGGAGACTTAACTTCATTTTGGCTTGCCCCCACGGGTATCATGCGAGCATCCAACTACGACTAAGTGCCTGTTCCAACTAAACTCATGCCATTTTAAGGTTTTTCTTTTGAAGTAATGATAGAGGAGTTGNCTACGACTAAGTGCCTGTTCCAACTAAACTCATGCCATTTTAAGGTTTTTCTTTTGAAGTAATGATAGAGGAGTTGCGTTTAACATTTTTCTTATTTTCTTCCCTTTTCTTTGTGATGTACCCGTTTGATGCGTCTTAACTCAGATTTCCCTCATCCTCAAATTTGGAGATGAGCTATACTCATCCCAAATTTGGAGACGAGCTAAATCCTCATTGCTAAAAGAGAAACAAAATTTCAAAAAGGCTTTGAGAGTTTGAAAGGAGTTTAAGACTTAAAGCTTGCATGCGTTAGAAGGTAAACATAACCTTTTTAGAGAAGTTTAGGCCTTGTTGATTTTCCTAACGCCTACTCTATACTTATAGATTTCATATACTTGATATCATTGAGGTCAGGCAAAGCACAAGACTTAGAAAATATCTAAAGAACAAAAATCAAGTATGCCAAGGTCAAACGCAAGGAACAAAATGATAGGAATTTCTCATTCATTTTCATAAATTCACATGAAGTAAACAAACAAGTCAAGCAGATACAAAAGAACAATTAAATAAAAATACAAAAATAACCGAACAGCCCAAAACTCTAAGTGCTAGCGCGTCATCTCTGCGTTCTACCTCAGGGTCTTCATCCATAAAACGTAGGGGGTTTCTAAGATGGGCAGGCAGTGGAGGCAGAGCAAACATTCCAACCAAGACCTGATTGATGTATTGCATTGTGTAAATAAATTGGTCTTGCATCCTTCTTGTTTTCTGCCTTAGATAATCCCTTAGAACTCGATTCTGTTGTTGAAGACCTTTGATAGACGCGGCCAGTGGTCTGAGCTGATCACTGATAAAAGTTTTCAACTCTTCTAAGTCTGCGCTGCGTTGAGGTGGTGTTGGTTTTTCATTTATTCCAACTGGGTCTTCAAAATTTGCTACGTTGCTTGACCCTAGCCCAATTGGTTCAAAATTTATTGGAGGAGGCACAAAGTTGGGAATTGGATTTGGTGGGGGCGAAGGAAGAGAATAAGGGATGTTCTGATCTATATGAGTTGGTTCTTGGTGCGTTTGATCAGGACTCCCTTCTGGCAGGGCCAATGGTGAGTCATGGAAAGTAAGATTGAGGGTTGGTTGCGCTTCTTCAGCTGAAAGTTCAAGCTCATCTTCATGTTCTTCGTGCTCTAAAGCTTCATTGCTGTGTTCAACAATCTGGACGCGTATTCTTTTGGGGTCACGTTTGGATGATCGAGGCTTGGTTGCCACTTCCTTGGTAGGTAAGGCAGGTTGATGCAGCGAACCACGAAGTAGACGCCTCACTAACTTTATGTCTATCAAGCTATCGATATCTTCATGATCATCCGTTAGAGGGATGCCCTCGTGTTCGCATAGTGCACAGATCAGCCATGGAAAGTAGAGTTGCCCTCGTGGCTTAGTCTTGATGGTCTTGATCTGATCCCTTATAATTCTTCCAATGTCCAAAGGGATGCACTGTATGATGCAATAGGTAGCCAGGACGTGTTCCTTTGATAATGTCTCATCATGCGTTGTCGGCATGATGCTCCATTTGATTAAGTAATACCACAAATTCGCGTCTGGAGTTAAATTCCTGGAAGCTAACATTTGTGCCCCGTTTCTCGATGTTTGCCATTTGCTTCCAGGTTTGGCTACCGTCCTTAACGCATCTTCTAATTGGCTTGGCGTTGGCTGCTCCAAGATGCGATTTCCTTCCGCATCTGGATTACTGTCAATGTTGAACACTTCGTTTATTTTGTCAGCTGAGAAGCGCACTAACACCCCATCAACAAAAGTTGTGTTCTTCTACATATCAAACTCACTATTGTAGAACATACAGATGAGGTTGGGCCAAATATAGGTGTGCCAAATGCAGAACTGATTCCACCCCAATGCATTTATTATTTCTGTGATGTATATTGGCAGTGGGTGGCGCTCAGGAAAGAAGCCCTTTTCTATGAGTATGTCACCAAATTGACGCTTTCTTCCCGAGGTCTTCTTAGGTAACGTGTTGGTTACCTTGCATTTTCCTATCGTGTACTCTTCGGCTTCCCTTGCCTGCTCTCTTAGTTCATTCTTCAATTCCTTTTGGAGATCCGTCTTCCTTCGCCCTTGCCTTCCAGGCTGATAGTCTTCCAATTCCTACTCTAGTGCGTCGTGCCTTGAGCTATTTCCATGCGTTGCATCCTCAAGGCCGGATGCAGATTGCTCATCTTCTTCTTCCTCTAATATTAACCTTCTTTTCTTTGTTACTCTTTTTTATTTTAAGGGCCCTTCATTCGCGTCGGATGGGCATGATTGCGACGCGTCAGGGCCAATTCTCCCTTCTTCTCTATCTTCTTCTTCCCCTTATTTTCTTAATTCTTCTTCTAGTTCCTCTTTAAGCATCATAGCATATCGCTCCGCTTCGTCTAATTCAAGTGATGCGTTAGGTGGGTCTGAACGCATCACCTACTCTTCCTCTTGGCTTTGATTAAAAGACGCCAAGATCGCACCAAAAACCTCTTGCTCGTCCAATCGAGCCAATTCTACCAACTTTTCAAGATGGCGCTTTGACGCAGGATTGTCAGAGGGGGGTATGGGCGGAGTAAATGGAGGGGTGCCCATTGGGGTATGAGGCGTCCTAAAAGAGGACATAATGATGGGCAAATGAGGTGGTTGGCTCGACGCGTCGGATTCCAATGGATAAATTGTAGCTAAGGGCTGGATCGAAAGTGGAAGTGGTGGACGCATGACTGGTGATGATGCGTTATGGAGGTAGGCTGAGAGTGATTCATGTGTTGCACCCACCATAGTGATGTTCGGAATGGCTGGTGGTGGGGCAGGCTTGGTGTAGGGTTTGGAGGTGGCCGTAGATGACGGACGCGTCCTTGGTTTTGCAGGTGTTTTGGCCCTTGGCTTGGGGGTAGTTTTGGTTGAGGGTCTTAGGTTTAGGTTGAGGGGTTTTGGCCAGAGGGGTGATGATGGCCTTGGAGGTTTTGGTAGGAGTTTTGTCGGTGTTGTGGATGGTTTCGGCCTAGACGGCCGCTGGGACGAAGAGGTGGCTCCACCGTGCGTGGGTTTGGTTTGGGCAAGGGTTTTGGTGGTTTTTCTAAGGCCCGAGGGAGGTGAAATCAAAACAGAGGACGAGGAATAGAAGCTTACCGATGAGTCGTTCCCGAAGCTCACGGTCTGGTCTGGCTATCTGAGGTGGACTACATTGTGGCTAGAGAAGCTCGAGCGAATCGGAAGCGAGGAAGATGAAGAGGTTTTTTTTTCCCTTTTTTTGTTTCAGAGAACTCGAGAGTGAAAATGAAGAAGAAGAAGGCTTCGAATCGTTGGGTCCTTTTATAGGCTGAAAGGGAATTAGTAGAGCCTGACGTCTGTAATAAATGTAAAGCGGAAGAGACGTCTCGAATTTCTAAATACTCGAGTGTTTTTGTGTTCTCGAGACGCGTCCCTTCAACTGGGCCATGCGTTAGACTTGCGTCCAATGCGTCCGTTATTCCCGACTCGATTATACAGAACTTTTAAAGAAAAACAAACAAGTTTCCAACTTTTATAAAAGTAAAAACAAAGAACAATCTTAAAACAACCAAACAAATAAATCAACAAACTCAAACGCATCATAAAATACAGAATGCAAAAAGATAAGGATAGAGGAAGCGTCGCTGGAATATATGGCGATGCAAACGTAGGGATACTTTGACGCGGGCCTCAATTGGCTTCGCATAGTACGAGAGATGACTTTTGGCGTTCCAGTCCATCTTCAAAGTAAGGCTTCACTCTTTGGCCGTTTACTTTGAATGCGTTGGTGCCATCTTCTCGTGTTATTTCCATAGCTCCATATGGAAAGATTGTCTTAATGATAAAGGGTCTTGACCACCTAGATTTTAGTTTCTCTGGAAACAAATGCAGACGTGAATTGAACAATAGAACTTTTTGGCCAACAACAAGTTCTTTCTTACTGATGCGTTGGTCATGCCAACGCTTTGTCTTTTCTTTGTACAGCTTGTTGTTCTCGTACGCGTTCAATCGCCACTCCTCGAGCTTGTTGAGCTGAAGTTTTCGTTGAGCGTCCGTGGCGTCCAAGTTCATGTTTAGCTTCTTAACTGCCCAAAACGCCTTATGCTCCAACTCTAAAGGTAAGTGACAAGATTTTCCAAACACAATAGAGTATGAAGACCTATAGGAGTTTTGTAAGTAGTCCTGTAGGCCCAGAGCACTTCATCCAGCCTCTGTGCCCAATCCTTCCGCATTGCATTGACAACTTTCTCCAGGATAGACTTGATTTCTCGATTTGATACTTCCGCTTGACCGTTTATTTGTGGGTGATAGGCAATAGCGATCTTGTGCCTGACATTATATTTTGCAAGTAATTTGGAAATGATGCGGTTAATGAAGTGCGTACCTTCGTTGCTTATTAGGGCTCTTGGTGTTCCATAGCATGTAAAGATGTTCCTGGTAAGAAATTTAGATACAGTGGATGCATCATTCCTAGCATAGGCTATTGCTTCTACCCACTTAGATACATAATCTACTACAAGCAGGATGTATTGTTGGCCATAGGACAGGGAAAAAGGTCCCATAAAATCTATGCCTCAAACATCGAACAGTTCAACTTCGAGAATATTGTTCAAGGGCATTGCGTCCCTTGAAGAAATATTCCCGGTGCATTGGCAGGGGTCACATTTTCGAACAAACTCCCTCGCGTCTTTAAAGAGGGTGGGCTAAAAGTATCTACTTTGAAGGACCTTTGCTGCGGTTCTTTGCCCACCGAAATGCCCTCCGTAAGGAGAGTCATGACACTCAGCTAAGATGCGTTGTGTCTCCTCCTCCGGAACGCATCGACGCATTATGGAGTCGGGGCCTTGTTTATATAGAAATGGCTCATCCCAAAAATAAAACTTCCTGTCATGAATTAACCGCTTCTTTTGCTGAGAGTTGAAGTTTCCAGGGAATTGTTTGGTGGTTAAATAATTGACTATGTCCACATACCAAGGTTCCCTACCTTCAACGCTAAACAGGCTTTCATCAGGAAATGCGTCCTTGATTTCACCTTCTTGGGCTTGCATTTCTTGATTCTCTAGCTTAGATAGGTGGTCAGCCACTTGATTTTCTGTTCCCTTTCTGTCCTGGATATCAATATCAAACTCCTGTAGTAGTAGCACCCATCTTATCAAAATTGGCTTCGCGTCTTTTTTGCTCATCAGGAATTTTATGGCTGAATGGTCGGTGTATATAGTGTCTGATGCACCAACTAAGTAAGATCGAAACTTTTCAATGCCCAACACTACAGCCAACATTTCCTTTTCAGTAGTGGCATAATGTTCTGAGAGTCATTTAGTGTTTTGGACGCGTAGGAGATGGGATGTATCAAATTACCCTGCTTCTGCCCTAACATTGTTCCTACTGCCACATCACTCGCGTCGCACATGAGAATAAAGTGTTGTGTCCAGTCCGGTGCTATCAGTACTGGAGCTGTCGTCAATGCATACTTCAAGGTTTTAAACACGTCAGTGCAGTCTTCATTAAAGTCATAGGGCCAGTTCGCCTCTAGTAATGTGCTCAGACGTCGTGCAATCTGAGAGAATCCTCTAACGAATCGTCTATAGAAGCCGACATGCCCTAGAAAACTTCGTAAAGTTTTAACATTTGATGGTGGTGGAAGTTTTGTTATGTCATCTATTTTGGCTTCATCTACTTCCAAGCCAGCCTTAGATACTTTGTGACCTAAGTCAATTCCTTCAGTCACCATGAAGTGACATTTCTCCCAATTTAGCACCAATTTTGTTTCCTCGCATCGAGCGAGGACGGCCTCCAAATTATCTAGGCATGACTGGAATGAGTCTCCAAAGACTGAAAAATCGTCCATGAAGACTTCACAGTTTTTCTAGAGAAGTCAGAGAAGATAGCCATCATTACATCTTTGAAATGTCCCAGGTTTTACACAGCCAAAAGCATGCATCTGAATGCAAAAGTTCAAAGGGACAATAACATAGTCTTCTCTTGATCTTGCTGGAATTCTATCAAAATCCTGTGTTGTAACAGGAGTTATCCATCGAGAAAGCAATAAAATTGTTGCCCGCCCAAGTCTTGTCAAGCAATTTGGTCCGATGAAAGGAAAGGGGGAAATTGGTCTTTCTTAGTTGCTGCGTTGAGTTTCCTGTTAATCCATATAGATCGCCAGCCGTGACAGATCCTCGAGGTATGAGTTATTATTGTTGTGACTATCATGGTCGTTCCTTTCTTGGGACATATTGTACATAGACTTACCCAGCTACTGTTAGCATATAGAATAGATAACTACCGCTGCCAACCTTTAAAATTCTTTTTTGACCACGTTTTCATTTAGTAGGGTTCAGCCTTCTTTGAGCTCGATTGACCCCGACTTCCCTTCTTCCACCTAATCTTATGCATGCAATAAGATGGGAAATAAGCCACGGATATCCTCAAGCGTCCAAGCCTATTGCACGCTTTGGCTTTTTTCAGCATCCACAAGAGAGACTTGCTCATTTAGGCTTCTGTAAGATTTGTGGGAAATGATCCAGGTAAAGTGTTGTGGTTCCAAGGAATGCATATTTCAAGTGTCCAGGTAACTGTTTCAACTCGAGTTCTGGTGGTTCTTCAAGTGATGGACGCATTGGTTTTGTCCGCTGCTCACTCAGACTTGGCAGCTCTGATTCTTTCAGGTTCTCCTCCAATGCGAAGACCTCACATACATGAGTCTCTTCTTCAGGAAACTCAATACTGTTTAGTTGACAATATTCACTATCTAGGAACTTTAATGCGTTGAGCACATTAAAGTTTACCTCTTCATTGTTCATGCGCATAGTTAATTCGCCTTTATGCACATCAATTAAAACTTTCCCAGTAGCTAAGAAGGGGTGTCCAAGGATAATTGGTACCTCCTTATCTGCTTCATAGTCCAAGATAATAAAGTCTGTTGGGAATATGAGATTGTCAACCTTCACCAGAATGTCTTTTATCTTCCTTTCTGGGTACTTAATTGTTCTGTCAGCGAGCTGAAAAGTAACAGAAGTAGGTTGTGCTTCGCCAATCCCCAATTTCTTAAAAATTAAAAGTGGCATGAGATTAATGTTGGCTCCTAGATCGCACAATGCATGACCTACATCCAATCCTTCGATCGAACAAGGAATTGTGAAACTCCCAGGGTCCTTTTGCTTCTTTGGTAGACTGTTTCTTACTAACGCGTTACACTCCTGCATTAGCGCCATTACTTTCTTCTCACCGACTCTTCTCTTCTTCGTTAAAATGTCCTTAAAAAATTTGACATATGTTGGCATCTGCTCTAAAGGCTCTATCAGTGGAATGTTGATATGCATCTGCTTTAGGAGCTCAGAAAGCACTTGAATTGTTGTTCATCATTCTTCTTCATCAGACGCCTAGAAAATGGTGCATTCAAAGTCACCTCAGGCTTTCCCGCGTTAGACATACTGGGTCTGAATGGCTTGTAGTCTCGGGCGTTCTTTCTTCCTGATCCATTGAATGTTTGATGCGTTCTTTCAAAGGACTACTATTTCTTTGATTCATTCTTCTTTCTTCAAGAGCTCTTCCACTTCGCAACGTCACCGCGTGACATTGCTCTTTTCCATTATTGTTCCCAGGTGTTTCACTATTGCTAGGTAGAACTCCAGGCTGCCTGTTTTTCAACTCGCTTGCTATCTACCCTACCTGGATTTCCAGGTTTCAGATAGATGACGCCTGGCTTTTCAGCAACGCGTCATTCTGGGCTATGTACTCCTTCAATAGGTTCTCAAGCGGAGATCCTGAGCTCGACGCTTGTCGTCCTCTATTAAAAGGCTGTTGATGTTGCTAATGTGTTTGTTGAAATGCAGGCGGCGGTCCATTCCTTTGCTGATGGTTCACCCCTGGGTGGTGCTCCTGATGATTTTCTCCCGTTTAAGAAAAATTTGGATGGTTTTTCCATCCAGGATTATATGTATTAGAGAATGGGTTGTTTTTTATGAAACATACTGACTGAGGGTTTTGTGGACATTCAACATAGGAGTGAGGATCTCCACAGCCCACATAGCTAACCATGGGCTAGCCAAACGCCTCTACCTGATTCACTTTCTGCTGATTTGATGCGTTTTCCAGCGTTATGTTTTCTAGAAGGTTGGTCATCGTAGCCACTTGAGTAGAAAGTGTGGCTATTGCATTGGAATCGATAGAATTAATGTTCTGAGAACTCTTCTTCCTGTTAGCTCTTCCATCATACGTATCATCCACCCATTCCATATTGTGTTTAGCAATGTGGTCTAGTATCTCTTTAGCCTTAGTGTAAGATTTGTCCATAAGTCCACCAGCTGCTACTGCGTCTGATGCCATCTGCGATACTCTATTCAGTCCTCCATAAAACGTCTCCATTTGGATAGTTAGAGGTAGTCCATGGTTCAGGCAATTCGTGACGAAGCCCTTAAAATGCTCCCATGTGGCACTTAAGGTCTCAACATCTTCTTGTTCAAAGTTCATAATCTCTCGACGCCTCCTTACGTTGGTGGTAGGTGGGAAGTATTTTTGCATAAATTTTTCCACCAACTTCTCCCAGGTGGTGATTTCACCAGGCTCTAGTGATCTCACCCATTGTTTTGCGTCATCACGCAAAGAATAGGGAAACAAGGACAACCTGATCGCCTCTGGGGTGATTTCAGGAATCATAAATGAATTACACGTTTCTAGGAAATGCTTCATGTGGACGTGAGGATCTTCACCACAACCACCCCAAAATTGTCCAGCAGACTGGAGCATTTGAAGCATAGTAGATTTCATCTCAAACCTGATTCCATCTGGCGTTGGGTATATGATTCCTAGAGAGAAATCATACAGTACAGGGGATACGTACTCCCTCATGGGACTCTTGTTGCTATTCGCCATCATGATTGGATTTTGTGCAGCATGAGCTAGTTGTTGATTTGCCTGTTCTTTCGCCATTGCTCGTTGCCTGTTCTGTTGTCTGAGAAATTGCTGCCTCAACCTTCGATGATGGTTGGATCGGTTCCTACGCTGGAAGGTCCTTTCAATCTCGGGGTCATATTTGAGTTCAGGAGTGCTCTCCCTGCTCAATGTTCACAAGCTTAGGCTTAACTTGTAATACTCCTTCAACCGAAGTGTTCCTATAACAGGTACAAACGAAATTTTTGGTTAGTTTTGTTTTTGAATCCCTGAAAACGGCGCCAAAAACTTGTTCGTTGCTATCGTGATTCGCTCTAGGAGTATTTTGTATAAAATAAATTGGAAGAATAAGTTCTAAGTATAAGTGATGTGTTTATGCTTTGATGCGTTTAAGTAATTGTAACGCATTGGGGCGTCAGATCTATGCAACAGAATGCACACAACTCCTAATGACGTTCAAGTTTCCTAAAACAGACCCAAGTATAAATCTAATTTAGGTTCCTGGTAAATCCAGGGTCGTACTCAGGGATTCGGTTAACCAAACGCAGACCTTGCGTTGTATCTACTGTTGGAGTTTTCCTAAATAAATGTGAGAAATGTGTTATTTACACTAAATTGCTGTGCCGTGCAAGAGATGCAAAAACGTTGAGTAGTTAGTGATGGATCATGTGAGAATGGAGTTTAATGTAAGTGGACGCGTCGGTCTTAGATGAATGTACACAAACCAGGATGTGGTGTGGATGAGATGGAGTGATTTGCTTATCTTTTGTTCATGCGTTAGACTTCATTCAACATTTCTTAATGCGAATAACATACAAAACCTATATCTAGGATGCATGCATCTAACACAAAATGCAATAGACACCAATAAGTCTATCTCTAGCTGTACTAGGTGTCCTACTTGATGCAACTTAGTTATTCTTTCAAACAATCTAAGTTAAAGATGTTTTTTACCGATTTGTCAAGTTGGCTTGAGCGTTGGAGTGAAGTTTGGCATAAAGTATTAATGCGTTCAACATAAACGAGAAATAAACAATGGCAAGTATGATGGATCAAATATATGAATTTTATAAAGAAACAAAGAGTCTTTACAAAAGCAATATTTAATCAAATGAAGTGAAAGCGATAAATGAGATGAAGGAAACTGAGTCAAGCCAAAGAATACAATCTCTTATATTTCTTTGGCTCAATCTCGTTGTGTACAATCACTTGTATAGGAATTGGATGAAGTGTCTTTCTCAAGAATGGCTTCCTCTGCTCCCTGACCGACGATGTGGTGGTTCTCAACCTTTCTGATCGTCTGGCACCAGAGCACAGCTTCTAAGAACTAAAACTATGACTACAATATACAGAGAGTAACGATCTTGATAATTTCTGAACTTTTTGACTCTAGAGGGTCTTCATCTGTTTATAGGCATTGGTCACGTCCACTTAGTGAATGGGCAGCATTAAAGTCCATGCCCTGATTAGTCGCCTGTCGCTCAGAAGCTTTTCAGACACTTCCTGCTGCGTGGAAGCTTTTTAGACGCCACCTGCTGCAGGTGCCCATACTTGCAAGTGGTGATGTGACACAATCAGCCTGGATCAATGAATCTTCTCTGTGTTGAACTCCCTTGACACATGGCCCTTGCTTTAGAGCTTTT
This sequence comes from Benincasa hispida, assembly GCF_009727055.1. Lineage (NCBI taxonomy): Eukaryota > Viridiplantae > Streptophyta > Magnoliopsida > Cucurbitales > Cucurbitaceae > Benincasa > Benincasa hispida. The sequence goes on along the minus strand of NC_052357.1, from coordinate 74,929,365 downwards.
CCTGTGGCACTTGTCTATTGCGTTACAGTTAATCCTTGCGTTGAAATCCTTCAATACAATGCGTTAGTGCCGCGATATTTAGTAATAAAACTTCTTTTGCATGAGTTTACTAATGTTTGAATAAATCCATACATTTCTTCTAAAATGAGGATAATCTATCATTAAAAACCTTAGTTGTTCTAACTTAAGAGCAAAAATAACTTGTATTTCTACGAGTTATCACCACCCCTAAATTTGAACAATGCTTGTCCTCAAGCATTCCAAAATAATTCTTTGTTATCTCCTTTGTCTTAAATGTGCAGAGTTCGCCTCTCATCATATTCAGTCATAAGCTTAATAACTCAGATTGACTCTTTTCTAAAAGGACTAATGTTTAGTTTCAGGTGCAACAGGCCTTTTATCACAACTCCTTTCATTTCTTAAAGCATTCTCATTTTTTTCTAAACCAGCAATGCGTTAGATGCACTTTTTAAGATAAATGCCAGATAAAAAGAAAAAAAAATAATTAAGAATTTTTACTTTACCCATGCGTTGTTCCAGGTATCCCACTTTCATTTTGGCTTGCCCCTAGGGTGTCATGTGAGCATCCAACTATGGGTGAGAACCCTTCACAACTAAACTCATATCTAGTATTCATGCGTTTCAAGATATAATTTCTTCAGACTAGAAAGAGGAGTTATATGGGACGCGTTGGTCTAGGGGACTTAACTTCGTTTTGGCTTGCTCCCACGGGTGTCATGCAAGCATCCAACTACGGCTAAGTGCCTGTTCCTACTAAACTCATGCCATTTTAAGGTTTTTCTTTTGAAGTAATGATAGAGGAGTTGCCTTTAACATTTTTCTTATTTTGTTCCCTTTTATTTGTGATGTACCCGTTTGATGCATCTTAACTTGAATTTCCCTCATCCCCAAATTCGGAGATGAGCTAATCATCCCAAATTTGGAGATGAGCTAAATCCTCATTGCTAAAAGAGAAACAAAATTTCAAAAAGGCTTTGAGAGTCTGAAAGGAGTTTAAGACTTAAAGCTTGCACGCGTTAGAATGTAAACATAACCTTTTTAGAGAAGTTCAGACCTTGTTGATTTTCCTAACGCCTACTCTATACTTATAGATTTCATAGGCAAAGCACAAGACTTATAAAATATCTAAAGAACAAAAATCAAGTATGCCAAGGTCAAACGCAAGGAACAAAATGATAGGAATTTCTCATTCATTTTCATAAATTCACATGAAGTAAACAAACAAGTCAAGCAGATACAAAAGAACAATTAAATCAAAATACAAAAATAACCGAACAACCCAAAACTCTATTGTGCTGGCGCATCATCTCTGCGTTCTTCCTCAGAGTCTTCATCCATAAAACGCAGGGGGTTTCTAAGATGGGCAGGAGTGGAGGCAGAGCAAACATTCCAACCAAGACCTGATTGATGTATTGTGTTGTGTATACAAATTGGTCTTGCATCCGTCTTGTTTGCTACCTTAGATAATCCCTTAGAACCCGATTCTGTTGTTGAAGACCTTCGATAGACACGACCCGTGGTCTGAGTTGATAACTGATAAAAGTTTTCAACTCTTCTAACTCTGCGCTACATTGAGGTGGTGTTGGTTCTTCATTTCTTCCTACTGGGTCTTCAAAATTTGCTGCATTGCTTGACCCTAGCCCAGTTGGTTAAAAAATTATTAGAGGAGGCATAAAGTTGGGAATTGGACTTGGTGGGGGCGTAAGAAGGGAATAAGGGATGTCCTGATCTATATGAGTTGGTTCTTGGTGCGTTTGATCAAGACTCCCTTCTGGCGGGGCCAATGGTGAGTCATGGAGAGTAAGATTTAGGGCCTGTCTCTTATACACATCTAGATGTGTATAAGAGACAGGAATAAGGGATGTCCTGATCTATATGAGTTGGTTCTTGGTGCGTTTGATCAAGACTCCCTTCTGGCGGGGCCAATGGTGAGTCATGGAGAGTAAGATTGAGGGTTGGTTGCGCTTCTTCAGCCAGAAGTTCAAGCTTAACTTCATGTTCTTCGTGCTCTGAAGCTTCATCGCTGTGTTCAATAATCTGGACATGTCTTCTTTTGGGGGCGCGTTTGGATGATCGAGGCTTGGTTGCCTTTTCCTTGGCAGGTAAGGCAGGTTGATGCGGCGAACCATGAAGTAGATACCTCACTAACTTTATGTCTATCAAGCCATCGATATCTTCATGATCATCCCCTAGAGGGATGCCCCCGCGTTCGCATAGTGCACAGATCAGCCATGGAAAGTAGTGTTGCCCTCGTGGCTTAGTCTTGATGGTCTTGATCTGATCCCTTATAATTCTTCCAACATCTAAAGGGATGCACTACATGATGCAATAGGTAGCCAGGACGCGTTCCTTTGATAATGTCTCATCATGCATTGTTCGCATGATGCTCCGTTTGATTAAGTAATACCACAAATTCACGTCTGGAGTTAAATTCCTGGAAGCTAACATTTCTGCCCCATTTCTCGATGTTTGCCATTTGCTTCCAGGTTTGGCTACCATCCTTAACGCATCTTCTAATTGGCTTGGCATTGACTGCTCCAAGATTCGATTTCCTTCCGCGTCGGGATTACTATCAATGTTAAACACTTCGTTTATTTTGTCAGCTGAGAAGCGCACTAACACCCCATCAATTAAAGCTGTGTTCTTCTCCATATCAAACTCACTATTATGGAATATGCAGATGAGGTTGGGTCAAATACGGGTGTGCCCAATGCAGAACTGATTCCACCCCAATGCGTTTATTGTTTCTGTGATGTATATTGGCAGTGGGTGGCGCTTGGGAAAGAAGCCCTTTTCTATGAGTATGTCACTAAATTTACGTTTTCTTCCCGAGGTCTTCTTAGGTAACGCGTCGGTTACCTTGCGTTTTCCTATCGTGTGCTCTTTGGCTTCCCTTGCCAGCCCTCTTAGTTCATTCTCCAATTCCTTTTGGAGAGCCATCTTCCTTCGCCCTTGCCTTATGGGCTGATAGTCTTCCAATTCCTGCTCTAATGCGTTGTGCCTTTAGCCATTTCCATGCGTTGTATTTTCGCCTGGGTTCGTTTTTGCATTTTCGCAAATCATCAGACGCACAGATTTTTTCAATGTTCTTAACCTCTGGGTTCGTTTTCGCGTTTTAGCCCGCTGAAAAATTCTCGCACAAAAATTGGGCCCCGAGTAGCCCCACGGAGCCCGATAGCCATTTGGGGCACTAATGAGCTCCGTTCGCAAAACCATCTAGCGTAGGGCGTTTTTTCATCATTCTTAACCTCTGGGTCCATTTTCGCGTTTTCACCCGCTGAAAAGTTCGCACATAAAAATTGGGCCCTGAGGTAGCCCCACAGCGCCCGATAACAATTTGAGGCACAAATGAGCTTCGTTCGCAAAACCGTCTCGCTCACGGCTTTTTTTCATCGTTCTTAATCCTTGGGTCTGTTTTCGCGTTTTCGCCTACCGGAAAATTCGCGCAGAAAAATGGGGCCCCGTAGCAGCCCCGCCGAACCCGATATCCATTTGGGGCACCAAATGAGCGCCGTTTGCAAAATCGTTCGGCGCAAGGATTTTTTTCATCGTTCATAACCCCTGGGTCTGTTTTCATGTTTTTGCCTGCCGGAAAGATCATGCACAAAAATTAGGCATGAGGGAGCCCCGCCGGGCCCGATAGCCATTTAGGGCGCATGGCTTTTTTTCATCGTTCTTGACCCCAGGGTTCGTTTTCGCATTTTCGCCCGTCGGAAAGTTCGCGCACAAAAATTAGACCTCGGGGAAGCCCTGCAGGGCCTGATAGCCATTTGGGGCACCAAATGAGCTCCGTTCGCAAAATCGTCTAGTGCACGGATTTTTTTCATCGTTCATAACCCCTTGGTCTGTTTTTGCGTTTTCACCCACCGGAAAGTTCGTGCACAAAAATTGGGCCTCGGGGTAGCCCCACCGGGCCCGATAGCCATTTGGGGTACCAAATGAGCTGTGTTCGCAAAACCGTCTGGCATACGGGTTTTTTACATTGTTCTTAACCCTTGGGTCTGTTTTCGTATTTTCGCCCGCCGGAAAGTTCGCGCACAAAAATTAGACCCCA
>NC_052357.1:74908214-74925190 GCF_009727055.1 Benincasa hispida | reverse complement strand
TGGATGCATGCAATATCCTATCCATAGGGTGCATACGTTGTGTGCTAGCAAACGGAGCTTATTCCTAAGTTCCCCATTCTTGCTTATGCAAACCTAATCTAGCCCTCCCGAGCATCGATTCTAACCTAGCTCTCTCAAGTCAGGTTCTTTCTTTAGACTCTCTCTCGAGTAGTTTTAAAGGTGCAGTGGACGCATACAAAAACAAGGTAACTGCATGAACTTGGCTAACGTAAGATTATTCCTACTCCTAGTGAACAACGTCTTACATTGCTTAATGCGTCCAACCACTTACCCTCCTGGGCAGTTGGTTGTCGCTGACTTTACTCATAGACAAGTAATGTGTTAGCCTATAGACAGGCATTGTTGCAGCTTTACACTAAGAAAATAAGGTTTTCTCACATACTCGCACAACACACACCTCTCGGTGGTTTGCTACATGTTTCATATCCCTAATCCATATGACTAAGTATGCAATACCCAAGCAATCTCACTAAGTGTTGAAATGAAAGTAAAGATACTAAGCAAAGAAGATGGAGATGGAGTCGAAGGAAACAGAGGAATGCATTAAAAACAAATTGTATTAATTCCTTAACCACAAAATGTCATACAATGCAATATAAGAAAAAAAAAAAAGAAAAATGGAATGACTGGCTGGAAGCAAAGATTTGCTTCCAACGGATGTGCGTCTAGGATGCCGGTGGTGCTATAGATGGGCGGTAGAGCTGACTCTCCCAAGATCTAGCTCCAATCGAAGGCTTCGGTCGTCACTCGAAAAGAATGAAGGAGGCGAAGAACTCTCAACACGCATTTTTTCTGGATCGCAGGGAAAACCCTGGGTTGTAGGGATAATCCTCAGACAAATTGAATTTCTGCTCATCGGCTTCTATTTATAGAGCTTGAATCGCCGACAGCATTAATGGATTGTTCTGATTCTGACATTCGACGCGTTAGTCCTTTTCTGAACCTCTGCAGCTAACGATGTGGTAGGTGAAATGTCAACATCATCTTTGGATTTTCTCGAGGTAGATACGTTGATGCTTTCATTCCACTAACCTTGCGTTGATTCCATTAGTATGCGTTATCAAGTAGCCGCAATCATTCAATGACCGCATTCGCTTAATACCGCAACTTTACACGATGACCGCAATCGCTTGACGAGCGCAACTCCCATGTGATGGACGCATACGGCTGATTACCGCAACATCCATGCATTGATTGACACGTTTGGCTTTGCGATGGAGTGTTTCTCCGCATGCGGTCGTCTATGCGGTGGTCCGGTTTTCGCATTTGTGTCCACTTCTTGTATTAGATACAAAAATAGAACATTGAACGCATAATACGCATAATAATGAGTTAGCCGAGATTCATCATGCTGATTGATGCAAACTCATTTTCTCATGAATTCCTAGCACAACTGTCGCATATTCAGCTTAAAAGCCTTCATAATTCTAAGTAAAAGGCCTAAGATGACATGAATTTCTGCATGTCATCAATGAACAATACAACATAGTCCAACTATGTGTGAACACCTCTCGGGCCAAGAGAAGGTGTGTGGCGCCACATCGTTCAAGCCCCGGAATCAGCCCTTAAGGAAGCCATCTATCTATTTACTCTGCCTCAGGAAAGAGTGAATTCCATCTTGTGTAGTTGAGTTCCCAGCTTCCAAATCAGATGTATCCCTAAAATGGTAGATTTGAATCGGCGACTTGGCCATTCGCACCCATACAAATCAAAAGACTGTCCTCAATGGCAGGAGTTCCTAACTCACTCAGGATTGAGGTCATGTTACCTATGATCATCCTAGTGAAGTGAAGTCTCTTTCATGAACGGTGTTATATAACGAGACATTAACACTTCATGGTCAGGTCTTATACAAACTCTTTGTATAGGACGCCCCCGCTCGCATGTCCCCAACACGAATGATCAGGATCAGACCATCTATGGTAAGTCACAACACTTCTATATCCATATACTACAGACCATTTTGGTTATCACTCAAGACATGATCCACTTGTATGTCACCCACATACATGCTTGAGTCACATACAGATAACCAGGGATTTTATTTTTATTGGTTTGTGGTAAAGCAAATAAAACACAAAAATGAGCAAAACAACAAGATGTGAAGTAAATATCATATATTAACAACACAAGTAAATATCATCCTCGTGTGCCTTTGGGGTAGCCTACAAAGAGGCAGAACCTCGACCGTGGTTCTAACTTCTTCAGATTAGCCTCAAGCACATGTGAGGGCAACCCAAAATGCGGAAATGACGTAAACTAGATTTACGCCCATTCCACAACTCCAGAGGTGTTCTGGAAACACTCTTGGAGGGAACATAGTTGAGTATGTATACTACAGTCTCCACTGCGAAACCCCANAACGAGTCCGGTGAGGAAACGTATCTCATCATCGAACGAGCCATGTCTAACAAGGTCCTATTTCTCCTCTCCACTACACCATTCTGTTGAGGTGTACCCGGTGCTGAGAGTTGGGAAACGATTCCATGTTCTATCAAATAATCCTGGAATGCGGAGTCCAAAAACTTTCCACCTCGATCTGATCGAAGTATTTTAATCTGTCTATCCAATGCGTTTTCAACTTCAGCCATGAACTCTTTGAACTTTTCAAAGGATTCAGACTTCCATTGCAAAAGATAAATATACCCGTACCTGGAGTATTCATCAGTAAAACTGATAAAATACTCATAGCCACCCCGGGCTCGCACATTCATAGGACCACAAAGGTCAGAATCTACTAACTCAAGAGGCTCTTTGGCTCTAAAACCTTTTTCAGTAAAAGGTTGTTTAGTCATCTTATCCTCAAGGCAAGATTCGCACACAAGTAAAGAATTTTCTTCTAACTCACTTAGAAGTCCATTCTTCACCAATTTCTCAACCTATTGAGATTGATGTGCCCTAAAGTAGATGCCAAAGTTGGGAATTTTCTTTTGGAGAAATTCGTTGACGTTTTGATTGAGTTACAGCAGTTCCGAACATTTCAGTATTATGAAGGGAATTAATGGCTAACAGCCTTAGCATATATAAATTTGATTCAAGATTTGCTGTGCAAATAAAAACACCATCTTTATGAATAAACGCTTTACTCAAATTGAAAGAAACAGTGTATTTACATTGCAATAAGCACTTTACAGAAATAAGGTTCCTTTTTAGTTTAGGAACAATATGTACATCATTTAAATTTAGAAACCTATTCTGTAAAGTCAACTGGATCCATCCCACTGCCATAGCTGAGATGATGTGCCCGATGCCTACTCACATCGTCATCTCACCAGCCTCTAGTTGTTACAAAGATCTAATCCCCTGAAAAGAAGAACAAACATGGTTAGTGGCACCTGAATCAATTATCCAGGCCGAATGATCATTCTCCACTAAACAAGTTTCGAGCACAAGTAAATCATATTTACCTTTATCTGCCTTGGCCTTAGCCTTGGCTGCTTTCTTCTCCTTCAGATACCAAGGACAGTTCCTCTTCCAATGTCCATTTTGGCTGTAATGGAACACTTTCCCTTAGCAACTGGTGGACGCCTCCTCAGGGCGACAGGCGGTGGGTTAGCAAATACCTTCCCTTTTCCCTTACCACCCTTCTTCTTCTTCCCCTTTGTAGAGTTAGAAGTAGAAGGTGCAGACTTCGTTCCTGAGGTCGAACCTCTATAGAACGTCCTTGAGGATGAAGCAACATTTTTCTAACCCTTATGCCTCTCCTTACTTTTCAGTAAAGATTGGTATGTCTACAACTCGTTGAGGAGAGTTGTAAGGTTATATTTCACTTTGTTAAGAATCACATTGCTAACAAAAGCTCTCCAGCAAAGAAATGCAGGATTATCTAACATGGCTACCCTCATCGATGATAAAGACCCATTTTAACTACTCCGCCACGTTGAAGTGACGCATCATGTTTCACATGTTCACAAACAAAGGTGCCTCTTTGCATTTTAGAGTTGTTGAATATATAATTAGGAGCCTCATGCATAAGTTGTTTAGACGGTTGTCCAAACATCCCCCACAAGGACTCCATGATCTCACGGGCTGAGACCATAGGCTCATGCTTCTTGGCAAAGACATCAGAAAGACTTGCTAAAATATAGGCTTGGGCCTTTTCATTCGCCCTTGTCCATCGCTCGTATGCCTCCCGAACATTTCGAGTGGCATTTGGAGCTGGAATAGAAGGACAAGCCTCCGTGAAAGTGAACATGAGATTCTTGATGATTAGGATCGTCGTGATCATATGTTTCCATGTTGAAAATTTGTCGCCAGTTAATTTTTCGGCGCTTAAAAAAGATAAGGTGGTTGTAGCCATTTGAAAAAGTTGCTGAAAATACAAACAAATCTTAATTAGTTTTTGCTAAACCACTTTTAAACCAATTACTTTTACAAAACAGTTTCAAGTACCCTAAGTTATAGATTTCTATTTTGCAATGATGCCCTAGTGAGTCAGGATAAACGCCACCGGTGGGGTGATTAGTTGCCCTTTCACTGGGATGAGACATTCTCAATCATTAGGCAGAACCAACTCTTGGAACTGAACCTAACAGCCAGCATTTTTTGGTCCAGAATCGTTAACATTTAACTATTTCATGTAAGTGTAACCCCTCATTTTCGGTGCCAGAGTCCCACCCTAATGCGCTTACCATAGGGAAAAGACAGATTAAGACAAGAGACTAAGTTATCTTATCCTCTTACAGGAGATCAAATAAAGAAACGTGCAAAACTGCCATCCTTTAGAAGGACACTCCCAGGGTGCCTTAAGGCGATGTGCAGTAACTTTATTCAACCTAACGAGGGAGATCGAGGGATATGCTATCGCACTTCCCGATCCCACTTACTCTTAAAAAGAAACAACTTAATCTTTCCAGGTAAGTTCTCAGGTAGGGGTGTGACGTTTTCGTCAACTTAAATACCCCAGCCTAGATAGAACCCGCCTTTGATAAAAGGTCCCTTATAGATAGATTTGCTACACTTTAACCTTTTATTAGCCAATTTAATCCTATTAAACTGATTAAAAGGTTAAAGCCTTAAGGTTGCTAATCATATTAGAACCGTGATCTTAGGTCTATGTGTTCCAAGTTTTAAATATTTTAAAACATGAATTAAACCTAAGTGAGCATGCATGTCTTTCTTATTTTTTTTTAGTTCTAATTTCTCTTTAACTCTTAAAAAGAAACAACTAAAAAGCATTGCGCATAACGAGGCGTTTACAACAATTATAAAGTAACCTATGTGTCATGCTTCATGCAATATCCGGTCATTACTATATAAATTTTATATAACGCGTAATAACCTAGCAAACATGCTATTATTCACTCTTATACTATAACAATTATAATATAAAGATGATGCATGTCAATGCTTTTTATGCATGCATAAATGTAACTCTTATATTAATGATGCATGAGCATGCTCTTACATAATAAAATCATGCTTCTCTAAATTATAACAATTACAATAAAGAGATGATGCATGATCAATGCATAACCTAATGTGAGATTTACTATATGTACATACCATATGACATATAAAACATACATTGCATATATTAAACAAATAGATTAATGGACTGGGATGAGCCTTTCAACCAAAAAAAACCGGAATGAAAAACCCTATCTATTACATTTGTCAACGAGCAAACCAGTTCATAGGCGAACTGGGTCTTGAACTGCCAGAAGGACTCCATCGTGTAGCAATCTTTAGCTGGTAGACAATCGTTCAGCGCGCACTAGACAATAGGAACTTTAGCAAACGATCGCGTAGACGACGATGAGGTTGCGAAGCCTGATCGTCCATGTGATCGTGTAACGCGACGATAGGTAAACGATTTATCTTGAGTTACTAAGCGATCGTTTAGTCAGGTACTAAGCGTGAAGCTTGCTGACCTAAACGATCGTCTAGTGCGCTTTAAACGATACGCGAGCATCTGATCGTCTATCTGATGCATGAAACTTGGTTAATGATTTACCTTGCGATGCTAAGCAATCGTTTAGTCAGTTACTAAGTGATGAAGCTTGCTGACCTAAACAATCATCTAGCTCGCGCGCGCATTAAACGATACTCAGCGATCGCGTGCCTGATCGTCTTCCCGATACAAACAATTCTTGATCGCATACCCCATCGTTCAACCGATGCGTTCTACCACGATCGCTTAGTCCTTCATCTTCACAATGCGATGAACAGCGATCGTATAGAACCTTTTATGCACGATGCGATCAACCCTAGATCATCTCCTTCCTCGAAGAGCCGAAACCTTTGCTCAGAACTTCGACGAACGACTCAAGACTTCAAATACTTTGAATACAGACTCGATTACAATTATATATGCCCAAAAATGCAGGGTCATTTACATACAACTAGAAATGTAAAAGGTATTTAAACAGACCGAGGCAATTCATCCCGAAAACATCCATTAATCTGGCACATCCACAACAATATTAACACTTAAAACAGCGTAGAAATGCACCCACCGTGAATGTAAACGTTATTTCGTTGCAACAAATGAAATCAGAGTATCAGAAACCTGGCTCTGATACCAATTGAAGGATCTCATATCGAGAGTTCTATGAGCGGGCTTAGATCGCTTCGATTTCACAGTGACTAGAACATAAACGATATACATTCTTTTGGTTAACTTAACCTACGCAGAATAAACGATTTACATTCTTTTGGTTAACCATAGTGGAGTCAGCGATGCACCCCTGCTTAGTGCTTCGCCACACTACAGCTCCTCTGTTAAGAGTAAAGACTGACCCTAATATGGATATGGGACCCATCTCATTTCCTCAACCTCTTGAGGTGTCTTAGGACACATTTCCTTAGACAAAGTGACTTCATGCCTGAACGGCAATAGGCTCTTCAATTTTTGGCTACTCGTTCGTTTAGCATCAGCTATATGATCGTTTAGTAAATACTACACGATCGAGTTAGAACTTTTCTACTCAATCGTTTAGCCAAATCTAAACGATCCTTTAGCCTGGGCTACACGACCTGACCAACTCTTAGTCTTTTTCTTCCTCGAAGTAAACTGCATCTCCATGCCTTGAAGCTTCATCACGAACGACTTTTACAGACTCAAACTCTTTGAATACAGACTCGATAGCAAGTTAATATGCCCAAAAACACAGGGGCCCTTACAACTTAACTTTTAAATGTAAAAGAAAGTAATAACTAGAGGCAATCATCCCATAAACTTCATTAACTCATATCCACAAATATATCTAACACTTAAATATAATGTAGACATGCTTTAAAACCCATCAAATAATGTAAATGCATTTCAATACATCAATGGATTTGGAATATCAGAACAACCTAGCTCTGATACCAATTAAAGGATCTCTTATTCAAGAGAACCGGTGAGTAGAAGCAAGATCTTTTTAAGCCCATTGTGAAAGAATAAAACATTTACAAACATACAACCATAGTTATGCATCTTAGAGTAAATTACAGCATGCTACAAAAGAAACATACTAAGGATCAAGAGAACTTACCCTTGAAGAACTATTCTTCTTGTTCCCTCGATGTAACAGCACGATCGTTAACCACCACAAACGTCACGCCTCATTAATCTCCTCGATCAAGAACAAACAACACTCGTCCCTCGAATAATACGTAGACCCCAAGAAGGCTACCTTAGTATTCTCGGAGTGAGAATCCAGAAGGTGTGGGCTCTGTGTGAATTTAGTAGAGGGAAGAAGGATGTATACGATCGAGTTACACGTTCGAGTAAGTGGAAGAAATAGAAAGTCTACCTTATAGACAAAGGGTACTTGATCGTTGAGTAAATGAGGCCGTCATGTAACTAACTTGCTCGTCTTTCACTCTCTTAAAGGGCTATCGTATAGCTCTCTCTTTTCACTCGATCGATTGGTATGCAATAATTCGATATTCAACAAATGAAAACTCTTTTCATTTTATTCTTCAGTTATTAAAACTAAAATAACCTCCCACTTGCACGGTTAATGGATCAAAGAAAATAACCAATTAACAATTATCTCATAATTGTTTTTATTATAAATATAATAACTAATTTATCATATTATATTTATAACCTATAGTTTTGATATCACATCATATGTAATATTTAAACCATAATTCTTTTCTCCTTTGTTTAATATAAATCATATTTATATTAATTCCGCCAATTAATATATCTAATACATCAAATAAATTATATCGCATATAATTGAACCAATTTAATTATATCATATATAATCAAATTCCCTCTAGTTAATATGAACACTTCAAAATAACCCAAAAACTGATTCTCAACTTGAATCCATTGAGCTACCAACGGGACCTTATGGACCTATAGCTTAAAGATCCAACGGTATGTGAATGACTGAGTAAAATCTTTAATCACGATATCCACCATCCGTTAACTGCCCGACACTCCACTAAAGAAGAACAACTATATTCTTCTCACTACAGATATATTTCTGTGTCCATTGGATATAACCAATCAACAGTACGATAACCCTTCACAGGTCATTTGTAAGTACAGCTGGGCTAATTTACTGTTTTACCCTTGTAGTTACATCTAACTTCTTAAGTACCACTGATTCCTCTAATGAACAATACATCATAGTCTTACTATGAGTTAAACACTTCTCGGGCCATGAGAAAGTGTGTGGTGCCACATTGTTCAAGCCCCGAAATCAGCCCTTAATGGAGCAATCTATCTATTTACCCCTACTTCGAGGAAGGAATGAATTTTGTCTTGTGTAGCTGAGTTCCCAGCTCCCCAATCGAACGAACCCCCAAAGTGGTAGGTTTGAGTCGGCAACTCGCATCCATGCAAATTAAAGGACCGCTCTCATAGGCAGTAGTTCCCAACTCACTAAAGATTAAGGTCATGTTACCTATGGTCATCCTAGTGAAATGAAAGTGTTGGAATGTACCATCATGCCTCGAAAGTGACCAGGATCCATAAGCACTCTAATTCATTAATTTTGGTAGAAATGAAAGCATTTAGCAGAAATAAATGGGTTTTATGACATACCTTTGTAGAACTTCCTCAAAGCTTGAATCTCAACTGCAAATCTCCTCTAAATCTTGTTGTAGACCACTCCAAGATCTTCCTTACTATCTTCTCAGTGCTCTAGATTGAGTTGTGGGACACAAAATAAGCCTGAATTAAGGGAATTTGGAGAAAAACTCACTGCAGCAACCCAAATGAAGAACACCTTTCTTCTCACGAATTTTTCAGAAAAATTTAAACGGTTGCCTTTTTCAAAACACTCCAATCTCTTCCATATATTGCAGACATTCATACAAAGAATGCAAAGAGATTTGCTGCATGAGATGCAACTCATGCTTGGAATAAATGAAGCTTGAAGTGGGTTGTTAGTAAGCTACTTAATGAAGACAATGGAAAATCCTTATTTTCCATTTGTTGCGTTTTCTTTCTTTTTCAATTTATAAAATAATGATTTCATAAATCAATTAATTTAATAAAATTGAAAATATTATTAATTTAAAAAAAATTAATTCCATAAGTTAATTTTCTTAATAAAATTAATAAATAATTATTTAAACAATTTAAATAATTCTAATTAATTTAATATCAAATATTAAACTAATTTTTACACAATTCCATCTCCAAATATTTAAATCATATTTAAATATTATTTCTCCAATTTCGTTTAATTCTATTTTGAACGTTTCAAATTAACTTATCACGCTCCTCTAGAGCTAATCCATTTACGAGCTGTAGGGGGACCTCACAGATCTACAGATCATGGGCTCCAACGATCCAAGATTAATCGGCTAAACTCATTAGACCGAACTAACCCCCATTCGTTAACTAATGGTTGATTCCACTAAAGCCCATAGCTGAACTCCCCTTTCTATAGATATATTATGTTCACTCGATATAACAATGATTAGTAAGTTAACCTTTCACTCGTAATAACGGTTGGGTCGAATATTTGTTTTACCCCCCGAAATTACCTCTTGTTCCTTAAGTTCCACTTATCCCCTAATGAACAATTGATTTATGATCCAATCAACAAATCGAATCCCTCTCGGACCAATGAAAGGGTGAGGCCTCTTGTTTAAGACCCAGAATCAGCACTTAAAGGGAACAACCTCTCTACTAACCCTAATCGAGTAGGAGTGAATTCCGTCTTATACCCTATCTCCTCAACTATTCATCCGATCTTATCCTCAAAATGGGAGACTTATTGAGCAGAGACATTTGGTCTACTCTCACCGTTTGCAGATCAAAGGATACTCCCGAACAAACAGAAGTTCATAGTTAGCTCAGGATTAAGGTCAAGTTACCTAGGTCATCACTTTGAAATAGTCAATTTTAAACAGTAAACAGCGTTATAAAGTAAGAGTGACTGGTTTCGTGGTCCAATCTTGTACAAAACTCATTTGCACAGGACACCCCCACTCCTCATGTCATAACATGCACGAATTAGAATCACTTCGTATGTTGCACTTTACAACTCTTTGTAACAACTACAGAGTAGGCCGAATCCAATAGTGTTACCAGAATAAGGCACCCAACCTTATTCATATACTTTAGATCATTTTGACTATTTACTCGAACATGATCCATTTGTATTTCTCCACATAAAGTTCAAGTACTCATATAATAGTCAAGGGACTTAGGTTTATTGGATTTCTAAAAAACAATATATTCAATAACAACTTATTGAATTTTCATAATAAGTTCTATTGTTCACAAACTACAAGTTTTAGGACATAAAACCCAACAGAAAGTCTGACTAAACATTTCGTGGTTTAATCTTATACAAACTCCTTTGTATAGGATACCCTCACTCACGTGTCTCCACATGAATGATCAGGATCAGACCATCTGTAGAACTTTACAACACTTGTAATATCTACAAAGTGGGTCGTATTCGTAGTGTCACCAGGATAAGGTTTCCCTCCTTTATCCATATACTACAGACCATTTACGTTATCACTTAAGGCATGATCTACTTATATGTCTCCACATACATGCTTAAGTTACAACGATAACCAGGGATCTTAGTTTATTGGTTTGTGGTTAATGCAACTAAAATATCTCATATTAGACAGTGAAAAAAAATATCTCATATTATTACATTATAAATGTTTGTTCATACATGTGTTTACAAACTATTGGACCCTACGAGATTTAGGGCATCAACCCCAATAAAATCAAGTAGACAAAAATATATCTACAATGAGGAGAGTGCAGCTACTATGCTTTAATGGAGTGACCCGATAGCTAACGAATGTTGATTAATTCGGTTAAAAGAGTTTAGCCAAGTAATCTCGGATCGTTGAAGCTCATGATTTGTAGGTCAATTAGGTCCCCCTACTGGCTCACAAATGGACTAAACCATAAAATAGCATAATGAGAAAATTTGAAATTTCCATATTCAAATTAAGGAAATTATTAATTATATATAATATGATTAAACATCTAATTATTGAATTAAACGAAGTTGGAGAGTTGGTATTAAATACATGAATATGGATTCATGTTTAAGGAATTGGTGTTCAACTAATTTAATATTTGATATTAAATAATTTTAATTAATTAAATTATTTGATTAATTTAGAATTAATTTTATTTAAAATTGACTATTGGAATTAATTTTATTTAAAATTAATTATATCTAAAAATTAATTTAGTTTCATTTTTAAATTTGTAATTTCTAATTTGATTGATTTTAATGTAACATCAAATTAGAAAATGAAAAATCATGATAGTGGATTTTTCCATCCTTGACCACCTCACTCTCCACTCAAATTGCATTTCTTCATGGTGTTAATTTCTCAAGAAATTTATTTTGCATGTTGTTGATTACTAAAAGAGAGTTGGATCAGCGGGAAAAGGTTGGTGGTTGATCTGATTTTCTGAAAAAAAATATAAGGGTTCTCTCTCTTTTCTTGTTCTTGACCAAAAACCAAAAAAATATTCTCTCCAAATTCTTTTAATTCATTCTCATTTTTGTTCCTATAATCCAATCTTAGGGCCAAGAGGATAGTAAGAAAGATCAAGTGGTAGTCTACAACCTGTTGAAGAGAAGAATCCAACTCGAATTGAAGAATTGAAGAGTTCGTCAAAGGTATAATATTGAAACCCTATTTTATGAAATGTGTTCTTGCATGCTTGTTCACTCAAATTCATGTAATTAGTGCAAACCCTGTGCCTTGATTTTCCTACTTAAGTATGTTGATTAATATGTTAAGAATAGTTAACTTATGTTTAGCATTACGGACGTAGGAAAAAGGCTTAAGAATGGTAAGGGAGGAAGGAAATATTATAAGTGTTGAAGTATAGGGCTTTCGGATTTTGAAGTGTGTATGTGTCTAGTAGGAAGAAGAAAATTTGACTGAGTGTGGGAATTCAAGTGTGGATGGCCTTGGTGCGTTAAAGGCCAGAGCATGAGTGTGTGGCAACCATATATGTCTAAGGAGGTTAGGAGGGGTGCAAGTCATGTGTTGATATAGGGCTAAGTCTAGGCAGGAGCTGGCTAAGTGATGATTGAGAGTGTAGCCATGCGACGATCCCTAGTCTATGCATTGGCTTGAAGAGGCACTGAAGCATGCGTTGAGGTTAGAGAGGAGTTGGCCGCGCACAACAACAAGCGAGGATGCTTTAGGTGCTAATGGAGCAAGCGCATGCGTTGGTCGAACATGGTGCATGCGATCGAGTGAGCCATGCACTAGTGGGAAGTGAATGAGTGAGCCATATATTGGTGAGTTAGTGAAGGACTTCAGCTTAATCACCCACCTTAGTGGGCCAGCAGTCGTGGTTAGGACAAATTAATCCCACTTAGTAGGCTAACTGGCAGTTTGAGCTTGATTTGAAACATGCACCTTCACCTATTTAAAGAGGGGAAAAAGAAGCCCTCGGTTTGGCCTTTTGACTCGTGCAAAAAGGGAAATTCTTGAGTTTATTTGAAGATTGAAGAGTGTTGATGAATACCTTCGACTACTAGAAGCAATCTTCCACGAATTCGAGTTGAAATCTGAAGTTTCCCTAAGTAGTTCAAGCTCTCAGGTGATTGTGACCAAGGTAAGAAGTTGAGGGTTTCCAGGTTGATCAGGAGGAATCTGTAGCTCAAATTTTAAGGTAAGAGAGTTAAGACATTTATGAACAAGTTTGTAAAAGGATATTTTTCAAAATAATGTCTGGTAAAAGAGTTATTCGAGTTTTAAATTGAATATGGAAATTTAGTTAAACAAGCAGGCAGCTGCAACTGTTGAGTAAGCATGCAGCTCGTTTGGCCAGGCGGAGACGCTAGTAGATGCACACGTGAGGGCAAGGCTGGGCACTGGGCATTGCATCAAGCTTGCGTGCAAGGGTTGCACTATGAAGATGCAAGGCGTGCTGTGGTGTGCAAAGTAGTGAGCACACGGTTGCACGGGTGCAGCAAGCGTTGGCACATAGGTGAAACGTGCAGTGCACAGGCATGGCAAGTGTGGCATAGCGCAAGGGATGAGCGCATATGACCACAAAGCCTAGCAACTCAACCTAAGGTACCAAGGGTGGCATGCATTAGTTAGTATGTGTTGAGAAGAAAGATTGGTACCCTAAGTGTTGGGATTGGTGTCCTAATTCTCCCGAAGTCTCATTGTTTTGTAAAGACACACATTGTTTGATGAATAAAATAATTTTTATTTCATTCTGGCATTTACTCATATCCAATAAACAAAGCTCCATGGTTATTTTATGTGAACTTAAGCATATATATGTGATATACAAGTGGATCATACCTTAACTGATAACCTAAATAGGTCTGTAGTATAAAGATTAAGGTGAGATACCTGATCCTGGTGACACTACGGATACGGCCCGCTTTGTAGAGGTTTATAAGTGTTGTAAACTACTACAAATGGTAGATCCTGACCATTCATGTGGAGACGTGCGAGCGGGGGTTTCCTATACAAAGAGTTTGTATAAGACCCAAACCACGAGATGACTAGACTCTATATATAACGTCGTTGATACTAGAGACTTACATCTCACCTAAACGACCATAGGTGACACGACCTCGATCCTGGGTGTTTTGGGAACTCCTACCTTCGAGGGCGATCCTTTGATTAGTATGGTTGAGAGTACCCAAATTGTCAATTTAACATGCTTACCTTTTTGGGAACTTGTCTGATCTGGGAGTTGGGAACTCAATTCATAAGATGGAATTTACTTCTTTCCCGAAGCAGGGATAAATAAAGAGATTACTCCCTTAAGGGCTAATTTCGGGGCTTGAATATAGTGGCCACAGGTTCTCTTTGGAAGAGAAGACTCAGAGTAGAATTATGACTTATGTTCATTAGAGGGATCAATAGTACTTAAGGAGTTAGATGTAACTACAAAAGCATAACGGTTATTGGCCCAGCTGTGCTTACGAGCGATCTGTGAAGGTTTGTCGCACTGCTGATTGATTAAGATGAACACATAACATATCTGTGTTAAGGAGAGTTCAGCTGTCAGTCTTTAGTAGAGTGTCTGGCAGTTAACGGATGGTTGATCCCGTGACTAAAGAGTTTAGTCAGTTATTCACGTACCGTTGGAGCTTTGAGCTACAGGTCCATAAGGTCCCTTTGGTAGCTCAATGGATTCAGTTGAGGATCAATTCTTGGTGTTGATTTGAAATGTTCAAATTGACAAGAGGTAATTTGATTATATATGATATGATCTGTATGATATATGAGATACATCTAGTGGAGGATTAATGTAAATGAGATTTACATTAAATACCATGGAATAGAAAAAAGAACTATGGTTTATATATTTCATGAGATGAAATATTAAAACTATAGATTATAAATATATTATGATAAGTTGGTTATCATTTATATTTATAATAATATTAATTATTGGATAATTAAATCATTTTCTCTAACAACCAATTGAGTGGGAGGTTATTGGTGGTTTCAGGGTAACCGTGAGATAAAAGGAAAATTGTTTTCCTAATTTTAGTAAGCTTTTGTCAATGTTGAAAAAATTGATTTTGAGATTTTCTCTCGGAAAAAGAATCTCACGGAACAAGTAAATACGATTTACTAAGCGACAGCTTGGCAAAGATAAACGATCGTGTAGTGTTTGTAGGCGACAGACACGCTGCTAAGCGATGAGCTAAACGATCGATTAGATTTTGCTAGACGATTATTTAGCTTTTGCTAAACGGTTGGGCATCGACCTATACGATAGGTTCAATCATCTCCCACTTGCTCAATTGTTTATATGACTGGTGTTTCCTCCTTCTTCTGCCTCAAACCAAGTTCGCATAGAGCCCATCCTCTGGATTTTCACACTGAGAATACCAAGGTAGCCTTCTTAGTGGTTTCATACTCAACTCAACACCGTCGAGGTTCTGTGAAGGTCGTTCGTGTTGTTGGGGTATTCGTGACCGAGGCAATCACTGAGTTCAAGTGCGCGGTGTTCGTGCAATGTAGCTATCATGTTATGCGAGCGTTCGAGGTTGTTGTGTTTGAGCGTTCGTGAGCAAGGAGCGTGGAGACGAGTCGACAACTGTTCGTAGCATTTCTCCTTGTTCATTTATACTTTTCATGTTGTAATTTCTGTAATGAAGGCATAACCATTTGTTTTGTTTACGACTGTAATTTGTAATGTTCATATATGATTATAATTTGGAATGATCTATTCCGCTGCTCATGAAAATCCTCGTGTTCGATTTCCTTCACTAAGTTGGATGTTAAACTTGTTCTTATAAGTTAGAACCATTAAGGAGCTAGTGGCATTGACCAAACGTGTTTGTCATTTTCACAGGACAAATGCCAATAGGGAAGATCTAACAACCATAAGAAGGACGCCCAAGACAGTGAGTGACAAATCAAGTGTTTTTCCTAAATGTTTGATGAACGCATGATTTACTTAAGATTGGTTTTATACTTGTTTCATTTTCTAGTATGAATAAGTTTTCCAAGAAGACTAGTTCTAAGGGTTTTTCATTAACGCATGCTTATGTACAAGGAATTTCTTTGGAAGCATGTTATAAGCCTTTTCCATTTTTTATGTTCATGATGCATGCGCTAATCAGTTCTTTATGTAAGTTAAGTTAATTTGATTCTAGCTTACTTATGTTTTCAAAGTATGCTTTTAATCCATGAATGAGTTTTATAATGATTTGATGATGAACTCGATACTGAAGGACTTTGAGAAAGTATCCGACCCTAGTATCTAACGTATGACAGTACTAAGTTATTACCACGTGCACATAGATAGAGTTGACGTTGGTTGTGTTGAGATTACTCCACACCAACTAAGGATTGACATTGAAGGATAGAGCAAAATTGTTCTCCCTCAACTAAGGATTATGATGTTTAATGATCTTCAGTAGTTTTATGTTTAAAAGTTTTAAGTATGAGTTTGCTTGGTTTTTTAGTACCTATATTTTCAAATAGTCATTCACTGGGCTAGTAGCACATAGCACATTCTTTTTAAATGTTTTTCTTTTCCCTAGGTAGTATTCAACTCCCCAGAGGATAGCTGTGCTACTACTCTACCACTCAAAGGACAAATTGAAGCTTGAAGACATAGAGAAGTTCTAAGTGTTTACCTTGGTTATGTATGTGTTACAGTCATGTGCATGGTTAGGGACTAGTAGGGAAGTGTTCTAACCCACTAGGTTTTTTGTTGTAAATATGTTATGTATGCTTGTGTGTTGAATGCTTGATGTTCTCAATTTAGTATCAGAATTATATTTTAGGGGTGGAAACGGTTCGGTTCAGTTCGGTTTGGTGGTCAAACCGAACCGAACCGAATTTTTTTAAATGTGAAACCGAATCGAACCGATTTATTGATTCAAACTGAATAACATATATGCAATTCAGTTTGGTTTCAAAGTCGGTTTTGGCATTTTTAAAAAATCCATGTTATATTATTTTTTAATTAAAAACTGTTCTGTTCAGTTCAGTTTTGTTCTTTAAATTAAAAATGATTTAGTTTTACTCTTTTTTTTAAATATATAAATATATATATATATATA
>NC_052357.1:74808131-74908199 GCF_009727055.1 Benincasa hispida | reverse complement strand
AAATATATATATATATATATACATATATTAGTTAAAAATGGTTCGGTTCGATTTCAAAATTTCTTCAAACTGGATCAAACCGCATTTTTCGATTTCATTGAGTTTTCGGTTCGGTTCGGTTTGATTTTTAGAAACGATTCAGTTTTTGCGGTTTGAATGACCACCCCTATGATATTTGTATGTTTATGTTTTGTTCGTATGGCAAGGGTTATTTAAGCAGGTCAGGGAAGTTTAGATGGGCAGTTGATGCCATAAGAGGGTTGGTAATTATTGTCGTCACAGTCTCTTCTAGATTAAGGGGGTAATCTAGGAGGGGGTATGACAATTAGAGTGTTTAATGATTCTGTTTACTTTCGCTTATTGCATGTCAATTCCAATAAGTGGTGGTACAAGAAATTTGATTCATTTATGATAAGCAATGATTATAAACGAACTACAACTTATTCTTGTGTGTATTTTAGAAAGTTCTCTGCAGAAAACTTCATCATTCTTCTTTTATATATAGATGATATGTTGATAGTTGGACAAGATATAGATATGATTCAAAATTTGAAGAAAGATTTGTGCAAGTCATTTGACGTGAAAGATTTGGGTCCTGTAGAGCAAATCTTAGGTATAGAGATTGCTCGTGACAGGAAAGCTGAGAAATTGTGGTTATCCCATGAGAAGTATATTGAACGGGTGCTAGAAAGGTTCAATATGAAGCATGCTAAGTATATTAATACACCGCTAGCAACTCACTTTAAGCTAAGTAAGAGAGCTTGCCTTACAACAAGGAAAGAGAAAGAAGTTATGTCATCCATTCCATACTCTTCTTCTGTTGGTTATTTGATGTTGGCTATGATGTGTACTAGACATGATATTACACATGCAGCCAGTTTAGTGAGTCATTTTCTATCTAATCCAAGTAAGACTCATTGGGAAGCAGTGAAGTGGATCTTTAGATACTTGTGGGGTACCTCTAAATTGAGTTTGTGTTATGGAGGTGGCAAACCTATGCTTGAAGACTATACTGATGCAGACATGACAGGTGATCTTACTAACAGAAAGTCTACCTCAGGTTATGTATTTACATTTTCAGGGGGAGTCATCTCATGGCAATCTAAGCTACAATAATGCGTAGCACTGTCCACAACTGAGGCAGAGTATATTGTAGTAGGGAAAGCAAGCAAAAAGATGTTATGGCTTAAAAGGTTCCTTCAATAGTTGAGTTTGAAGCAAGATGAATATGTAATATTTTGTGATAGTCAGAGTCTATGGATTTGAGCAAGAATTCAATGTATCATGCTCGTACTAAATATATTGGCATTAGATATCACTGGCTACGAGATGTAATTGAAGAGAAGAGATTGAATATAAAGAAAGTCCACACCAACAAGAACAGTGTAGATATATTAACTAAAGTAGTTCCCGAAAGCAAGATTGAGCTTTGTAGTAAGCTTGGCGGGATGAGTTTTGAGTGATCATGGATGTGATTGAGTCTTCCCTGTGTTGGGCTAGAGGGGGAGATTATTGTGGGTGTCCAACCCACTTGTTGCACAAGCAAGACTTTATTTTAAACTTGTATTTTGTGAGCCAAATTGGGGCCAATTTTTTAGATTAGCCCATCTTGAAAGTCCTAGGTTTTCTTTTATGTGATATGGGGATGACCTAAGGAAAAAAAGGTGAAAAAGAAGCAGAAAATCAAAGAGAAAGATAGCAGTTCGATTTTTTCAGTGACAGTTTCCACAAAGTTGTCGATTGCCAGAGTTTGAACCATTGGATTGAGCAGAAATTTAGACAGCCTATTTGGGACACATAAGTTCTCGTTTTGAACGGTTTGATCGTTGTTTTCAGATCTGGTTATCCGTAATTGCTGTCGAACAGAATCTATAAAACTTGGTGATTTTCATTATTTTTTGTCTCTCAAGTGTTCATCTTTTATATATGAAAGTATTGGTGGGTAGTGAACCTTTGTATGATTGATTTGGATTCTTTTTCCCTCGATTTTATCATAATAAGAGAAGTTAACAAGGGTGGACTTCTCACAACCTCGTGGTTTTTACTCTTCACATTGAAGGATTTTTTTCACATATAATTCACGTGTGCTCTTTGTTTTTAACCTTCCAAAATTTTATGGTTTATTGTTGCCCATCATTGGTTGATTGCTTGGTGATTTATTTGTGGTGTTTTGGAGAAAAATTATTTGGTTGATTGTTTTGAATGAGATCTTAATGAGTTGTTGTTATATTGTCTGGGTCCTATCAGAGAAAACTGACTTGGTGCACAAGGGAGCTTGGGGCCAACCGAGACATGAACAAGCAAGAGAGTAAGCCTTAGCTTCCTTCTCTTAAAATCAAATTCGTCAAAGTTCAATGAAAACACAAAATTAAAAGTTCATATGTTAGATACTTAATAGTGAAAAATTAGATATTACTAGACATAGACGTAAGGGCCCATTTGGTTTGAGAATATAGAGATCCCAAGCCCATGTTTGTTTGAAGATCATCAAATTTATTCCTTGGAAAACCTTTTTCCCCGGCATCACTTAACATGGTAAGGGAAGGTTTTTTTTACCCCGTTGAAAAAAGTGGGTTTTGTTCGAACTTAAAACCCTTCATCTAATGGAATCCTGCTTTTGGTTTCTCTCTCTCTTTTTAATTTTTAATTTTTTTTTTATTTTCCATTTTCTCCATTTGTTATTTTCCACTTCCATTTCCGTTTCCATCTCTATTCTCTCGATTTCTTATTCTTCCTCTATTTTTTGAATTTGTTACTTCTTATTTCCCGTAAATTAATTATCTAAAGTTTAAGGTAATATTAATTTGATGCTTCATAACTATATAAAATTATTGAAAGGAATCACACAAACTAAACAACGTAATCATTTATTTATTATACGTAAATATGATAATATTCTCATGTAACACCAAATACATATATTACTTATTCACATAAAAATCATACAATATTTTCCAGTACAAACAAACACAGTCATCTTTTATTTTGAAACATTTTATTCCCAAACATTTACAAAACCTTGAACCGAACGACTTTAAAAGTTTTAAACCACTAAACTTAATAATAATAATAATAATAATAATAACAATAATAATAATAAGTTAGATATGGATCAAAATGAACCATTTTTACAATGAAAAGTTTGAGGATATAATTCCAACTAACAATTTTGCAATTTTCCCGAGCTACTAGGAAATTTGTACGAATAATAAAAAAATTTGACCTAAAATGTCAAATGACCATTTTTTTCTTAATGACAAATGACCTTCTTTTGACGTCACATTCAGGTGAAATTATCAAAATAAACTCGTGTACGCGAAAAGCCATGTCACTTTCTCTTCCTCTCCTCACTTACGAATCACTCTAATCTCTCTCCCGTCCTCTCGCTTTCTCTTCCTTTCTTCACTCATCTCTCTCACTCTTCTTTTCCTCACTCACAAATCACTCATCTTTATCACAATTCACTACAAAAAATTTGGGCTTTGATGTTGGTTGGAAAAACTAAATACGGATGTATAATGTCGGTTTCTTAAAAAAAAAAAAAATTGATCTTTAATGTCTATTTTAAACCGACATTAAAGATGAGCCTACAATGTCAGTTTAAAACCGACATTAAAGATCCACCATAAATTTTTTAAACAAAATATAAATATGTGATATTAAAATCAAACAAATCCTAGCCCGCGAATCGTCTCCCCCTTCTCCATTGTCTCTCCCCTTTCTTCACTGTCCCTCCCCTTTCTCCATCGTTCCCCCTTCTCTCTTAATTTCTCTCTCTTATCTCACGAAAGCAGTGGAGAGCGGCAGTGATTTTCTAGATATCGGGCATTCAATGGGAACATCTACGGCGGACGTTTGCAGTGAGGGACGAAGATACCCGCTGGAGCTGGGTATCTGCGGCAGATTTGTGTTCAAGAGAGGCAAATCTTGAAATTGGAAGAATAATTTTAATCCATTTTTCAATAAGTGCGGGCCTGAAATTGGAAGCTATTGCTCAAATACATCGCTCGGAGGTATAAATTACATCTTTATGTTATTTTGTTCTAACTTTACAAAATCGACCCTAAAAACTCGTGTACTTCTAATTGTTATTATAGTTGGAAGAATTCTTGATTTCATTCCATGTTGATCTGGCTATTGTAACTTGAGCTTGTGGTTTAAATTAATTAAATATTTATTTTGTTCTAGCTAGTAGCTATAGAGAAATTGACCTAAAACCTTGTGTAGTTCTAGTTGCTGCTCCGATAGTTAGAAGAACTCTTGATTTTGTTGGATATTTTGGCTATTGTATCTTGAGCTGGTTGTTTTAATTAATTATCTACTTATTTTTTTCTAGCCAAAAAGAAATCGACCTAAGACCTTATGTAATTCTAGTTATTGTGATAGTTAAAAGAATTCTTGATTTCGTTTAATATCTTGGCCATTGTATCTTGAGCTTGTGGTTTCAATTAATTATCTACTTATTTTGCTATTATGATTTCAAATGTTCTTCTTTTTTTGGTCTCAGCTTTACATAAAGATTACTTTCCTTCTTTGTTGTTAGATTTCTGTTATAAGAATCAGAGATGGTTAATTTCTATACACAATATCAGATTAAACACGTCACGTAATATTAGTACTCTGTGGGATGGTATTTAACATTTTTGTTCAATGTGATTTTAACTCAAATAGAACAATTGCGGTAGATTTCGTTCTTTGATTTTATTCAACTGTAACATTTCATCTCTATTTTAGTATTCTCTTCTCTTTCTCCAAATATGAATTTTGGTGGCTTTTCTCCCTGATTGGATCGTTGTTTGAATTATCATTATTGGTGATGAAGAGTTTTATGGCCAACTTGGATTTCAATGCAAAAAAATACAAGTTTTATGGCCAGGTCTGATAACATTTTTTTGGATTGTCTTTGTGATTTCAATGTAATAAAACTTTTTTGAAATCTATACAATCAAAACAAAGTTACCAAAGCTCATAAGGGTTACATAACAAAGCTCATAATGATTAAAACTAATATTGTCTTTGTGATAACATTTTTTTGCTCGAATTGAAAAGTTGCTTGTGATTTCTATTGAGTTCATATTAGTTCTAATATTTAAACTTTTTTTTATTGTATAAATTTCAAGAAAGCTTACTTTTGTTCGAGGAAATAAAATTTAGATTGAGAATTGTAGTGTTGCTTATCGAGGTGAGTAGTTTTCCCTTCTATTCCAAAATACAATTTAGTTGTTTGAGGAGATAAATTGTTTAGTTTATTGTATTTGTAAGTTTGTAAGTTTTGTTGTTTATGGTTATGCCTTTTGCATAATTTATTATGTTTCAAATTAGTTTTTTTCTTCACATTGATAATGTTTAGTTGCTCGAATTGATAAGTTATTCATACATGCTTTTAGGGTGTTACTTGATGTAGAATATACCAATCGTTTAGGTACCTTTATGGAAGTATAAACTTGTAAGTTGTAATCAATAAGAGATGGTATCAACTAAGGCAGCTTTTCAGGCAGTTCAAGAACCTCGAATGCAGCGGCAACAGCAAAACCATAACCCATCGACTGTTCTTTTTCTCTGGCGTTCTCTCCAGTGATGGTATGGCCTCCTTCGGGTTCTTCATCTTCTATTATCACATTTTTGTGGTTGGAACTATTACCTATTCCCGTTGTTGCTTGCAAGAATGGAGAGTTGTTTTTATTACCCTATTCCCGTTGTTTCTGATGCTATCAATGAATCTGATTCACAATCACAACCCCTATGCCATTGAATCAATTCGAAGGTGCTGAGATTCGGGTGTTCAAATATTTAGGGCACACATCACTTGTTTCTGATGCTATCAATGCTAATTTTTGGCTTTGATAGTTGTTGATTTATTATTATTTGTGTTGTGTAATATGGATAAGCTACTTGGTATGTTTGCTTATTAAAGGGGAAAGGTATACATTCTTTTGTGGTTTTGAGAGGGGTTCATGTAAGGATTGAGTGGTAAAAAAATTATTTCATAAATACTTGTATCTAGATTTGCTTCATATATAACTGATGGCATTAATTCCTAGTGTCCTTTTAGTTACATGTGCTTTTGTATTTGTTGTTATGTGCAATCATTTTAAGAGTCAATGGATATAATTCTCTACATATTATTTGTTATTTTTTTCCCTTAAAATGCTTGAATGTGCCTTACAACGTCTTATGTTAATTCACAAGTTTGTTTTTGTATATAGCTTTGTTTTTAGTCTTCGTGTTTTTTAGCTTGTTTGACTATTGAGATAATGAAAAGTAAAATTTTAACTTTGTGTAACACTTTCATGATTTATATATATATATTATAGAGTAGGTGATATTTGGTTAAAATGACTTCAAAGATTCTGCTACGTCATTGAGGATGATAAAGTTCACTTTTTGGCTTTTCTTTATGGCTTTTCTTCACGCACTTGCAGGCCTTGTTGATTACTATTGGGTTACAACTCTTGTCATCCAAAACATTGAACTTTATTCATAATTACTTTTATAAATAACATACATTTACCTAGAACTATATCAACCTATAGTACAAGATTGTTTCGTGCCCATGTTCTTTTTCCAAGGGGTGTTCAAAACATTAACTTTTTCCTATGTAGTCTTGATCTTGTTGGCCATAGTTTTATGTAGTTTGGATCTTGGTAATGATGTGGTGGATAATTAAAACTTTTGGGACATTCTTGTAAATTTTTCTTATTGCACTTTATGAAAGCCCTACTTTAGCTGTTAATTTGTCTTTGCAGAAAGTCACAGTTCAAGAGAAGTTTGGTAGTACGTGAAAGAGAAAATAACTTTAGATTGTACTGCTTGTGTTGTTTTAGAGTCTCTAAGCTAATTTCTCCATTGAATGGTTCTTATACATGCATTGTATAATATGTAAGTATTGCAATAGAATATCTATTATACTTAGTTGAAACAAAATGATATGCTTGCAGGATCAAAGAATTTAAAGAATTGGCACAGTGTCTCATACTTGAATTGGTTTCCAAATATGATTCATCAGATAACAATGAGATTTTTGACATCATGAGTCTTCTTGAAGATCGTCTTCAGCATGCTAATGGTGTTGTGGCATTGGAAACTACCAAAGTTTTTCTACATTTGACTTTATCTATAACTCATGTTCATCAGCAGGTAACTATCAAAAGTTTTTTATCCATTTACAACATTTTATTCCTTTACTAAACTCTATATTATAGTTTTACTTTTCATCTTTTATACATGAATTTTATGACCTTACCTAGTTCCAATGCTTCTTCTTCTTTTTCTCTCTCTTAAACATATGGAGCCCAAGATAACCTCTACCTCTAACCTGGCAATCTAAGTTCCTGGAAAGAGAAATAAGTCGAATCACTATGTAAATACAGTTTTGTTGAGAGAAGATTTTTGTTTGAATATTGTTGGAAGTGCATTTCTTTGAATAGGTGTTAAAGTATTTTTTTTTTTGTATTGTTGTGGTAGTGTTGTTATGTTGCTGAAATTTTTTTAAAACATAAGAGTTATAAAGTTAGTTGTAGGTTAAAATATGGTAATGTTCCTTAGTTTAACATTGAAATTTAGGATCATTGCAATGATGATTGTACAACTATGGTAGTTGTTAATGGGTTGAGTTCATTTTTTTCGTTATTTATAAATTGCTCATATTAACGCAACTTATATTTGTTTATTTATACACTCTCATATGGTATCGCTCGCACGAATACAAAGAGGTTCTAGATAGAGGGGATAACAAACTCAACCATAGAATAGAGAAAAGAATAGCAAGTTTTGCACTCATTCCTTTTGGTAAGTTTGTATAAATATAGTTTCCATACTTCATGTAATTTCTTTTAGTATGATTCATTTATTTGTAAATTATTCTTGATTTTATATACTTAAGTAAGCACATCTTCTTTGTAGATTTTTTGGGATAATAATGACACTCCAAAGTATATAACCAGCTCTCTCAATCTTTAGTTAATTTTTTGTATTTGTTGAAAGTTAAGTTGTATATACAAACGCAATTAAGATTTTATTTTGGGATTTTTTTGATACGTAAGCAGCCAACTACTGCTTTGTAAGTATAAATTTTGTTATTCTCTTTGGGAGTTGACTATTATTTGTACTTTGTGAGCAAGACTTAGATTTAAATTTGTGTGTTTGTTGAGATCTTAATATATAAAAACAATCTTTGTTTGTGGACAAATTATTATAATGACGTTTTTAACTTTTTGACCGCCACAATTTTAACTTTTTGACCGACATTAAAAATGGATTGGACATGGCATTTTTAAAAAACGAACAATAATTCTAGGCTTTAATGTCAGTTTAAAATTGACATTAAAAGGCTTTAATGTCGGTTGACAACTAATATTGAAGATCATGTTATAAAAGGTCTTTAACATCGTCTTAAACCGACATTGAAAATGGTGTACAATGTCAATTTAAAACCAACATTAAAGACCTTTTGTAACACGATCTTCCATGTCGATTCAACCGACATTAAAACCTTTTATTGTTCGTTTTAAATTGACATTAAAGTCCAGAATTCTTGTAGTGATTGAAAATCGTGTGTGGTAAAAAAAAGAAAAAATAGTCTTCGTCAAAGTTGCTCACCGAAGAAGAAAAGAAGAGGAGAGGAAAAAAAAAGGAAGTCACTGAAGCTAAAGAAGTTGGTCGAGAAGAGAAGAAAAAGTCATTGAAGAATGGCAAATCAATAATATTACACATGCATGATATCAGTAAAATGTCAATTTACAATAGTTTTTAAAAAGCGAGACATTTATCAGTAGGGCAATTTTCTCCAAGCTACTGAAGAAACACACACGCCCGCCAATTTTTCCCTCCAATCGAATTGGTGTATTAATTTTAGTTTATATTTATTTTTTTCCCCTTCTCCAAATCCTTCTCTTCCCCCGCCAATGGAATTGCCAAAATTCCGCCGGCCAAAGGAAGATAATGGATCTTCTTCTTCTAGCCCTAATCTCTACGTTGCAAACTGTGGACCGGCCGTCGGAATCAGCCACCGCACAATTGCAGCGGTTTTCGGCGGTTTTGGGCTCGTGAAAGGTGTCCACGCCGCCGACGAAACCGGCGCTCGCGTCATCGTATGTTTTTCCGAAGAATCCAGCGCCCGAGCCGCTCTTGAAGCGCTACACGGCCGCCTTTGCCCTCTTCTCGGAGGCCGGACTTTGCACATACGTTATTCGATCATCAGACCATCCATTTCGCACCCCAATGATTCTGTCTCGGTTTCTTTGTCGGCTTCGGAGCTGGACATTCCCGGACTTTTCTTATTGCACGACTTCGTCAATGCTAAGGAAGAGGAGGTGAGCGTTTTAGTCGGATTATGAGGACGGGACTGGAGAAGGATTCGGTTTTATCTTTTTTCTCCCTTTGTTCCGTTGTTATTGGTTTTTTGTGCTTTTGAAGGATTTGCTCATGGAAGTCGATGCTCGGCCTTGGAGTAATCTGGCGAAACGTAGAGTTCAGCATTATGGGTATGAGTTTTGTTATCAAGTAAGTGGCAGAACTTATTTTGTCTTTTCCTTCTTCCTAATTTCTGTTTTACTGAATGACTGTGCAATGTCAGGATTGCGAGTACTGAAAATCAGTTGGTTTTGTCTGTGTCTGTTTTTTTTTTAGACGAGGAATGTTAATACTAAACATCAGTTGGGGGAACTTCCATCATTCGTTTCCCATGTAGTTGATAGGATCTCCATGTTTCCAAATGCTGAGGATGTTGCAGATGCTTCTCTTGACCAATTGACGGTAGGCTCTCTGTTTTTTATGAATTACTCTAAACTTGGTTGCTTGTAGTTGGTTTATTTCTTGTGCAATCTTTGAAAATTGAGATTGTAGCTTTTGCTATCTGAGTCTTATGATGGTTTTGTTTTCCATGCTTCCGCTTTTATGCTATCTGAAGTTGTTGTCATGTTTAGTATGAGACTGAAATCAATACCACATTACAGGTTAATGAATACCCACCTGGGGTGGGTTTGTCCCCTCATATAGACACCCATTCTGCATTTGAAGGATTAATTTTCAGCCTTTCCTTAGCAGGGCCATGCATTATGGAGTTTAGGAGATATCCCGAAGGCACTTGGCACAAATGCCCTTCAAGTGTAGATTTGAAAATGGAGAATTCTGTAAACGATTCAAATTATCTGAGGAGAGTCATTTACCTTCCACCTCGGTCTATGCTCCTACTGTCTGGAGAGGCACGTTATGCTTGGCATCATTACATTCCTCACCACAAGGTATATCAGACCATCCAGGAGCAATTGTTGCTTTAGTGGGGTTGATTTACGAATTTGTAGAACATGTAATTATACATGTTGATAGGAATCCAATCATACACGTGTTTTCTTGTAAGCAAGTTGGGAAAGAAATGAGGGCGTGAGAAATTGTAAGGGGCATGTGGGGCTCATTAGTATGGAGATTAGTTCAATAAGCATTGTGAGAGGAGGGTATCTTTTTGGAGAACCTTTGTTGCGTTCTCTTTGAGAATTAGGAGAGGTGGGAAGCTCTCAAAACTTCCTTGTTATCTCGCTACCAGTTTATAAATAAATTGGCCAAGCCCTTCACATGTTAACAGCTACGAATTGGTCTAGTAGCTTATTTTCAAATAGTTCAGCCAGTGGGTGAGGATGAGCTATATATTTGGATGTCTTTGTAATATTTTGATAGGCATCTACTTATGATAATCGTATTCACAAACTCTTGTCATTTCAAATGTTGTAGAGGATGAAATTATATTCTTGTTGGATAGGTTAAGTGAGGGTAAATCAGGCTAGATACCGTGGGTATAAACATATTTTTGGGTGTTCAGTAAGGTGCCAGCCAAGCATTCTCAGTGGTTAAGAAGATATTTAATTGTTGAATAACATCATCATTTAGCTTTTGAATGAGAGAAACTGTGCACTTACATGTTCAACCATATACTTGTTAAATGATGCTTACTCGTTCTATTCTCATTTATGATGTTGAAATTGGGTAAATGTTCTGTAATAGATTGACATGGTGAAGGACAGTGCTATCAGAAGGGGTCCTAGGAGGGTTTCTTTTACATTTCGCAAGGTAAGTAGATTTAATGCATTTGTTTTTTCCCTCCCTCTCGTACCTGTTGAGCTTACCTTACCTGCTTATATTCTCCATGATGCCAAGATGGCAGTTATCCTACCCCGTGGCAATTCTAAATCATTATGTATGTTAAACTAGATGATATCACTAGACCATGTTATTCTTGTTTGACCCATTAATATTGAGGCGCATGGCTATGGTGAGAGGTGAGTGCTTATTGCCTTGCTAGCCATGAATTCAACCATGAGATGCACCATGATTGTTTTTGTATCTCCACAATCATAATGTTCATGATGACAATTGGTTATATAACAGTAAAGAGAGGAAGTTAGAGTTTAAAATGTCAGCTCTCATATCGTTTCTTTTTTCCCATTTGAGTTTGAATAGTTGCTCACCTCTTAAAAGTTCAGCCTTCTTTCTCTCTTTGTGAACTTTAATGCCCAGTCTCTCCTACGATTAACTTTTTCTCGCCCGATCTATAGATTTTAGTCCTCAAGAGGTGCTTGGCTCAATAATTAGCGCTTTCTTTTGTAATCATCTTTAGCTGTGTATTTTGGGTTTTCCCTTGATTTCATTTATCAAATGAAATGTTTATTTTACCAAAAAAGTATTAAAAAAAGGAAAAAAAAGGAGGTGCTTGGCTCATGGGGTTTTGAAGCTCATATAGGATGTAGGTCATGAAACCACAAATCAATCAAACCATCCCGGGTTGGTCCAGTGGTAAATAAAGGGTATGAGTTTGATAAAGGACTAAGAGGGAATGAGTTCAATTCACGGTGATCACTTATCAAGGCTTTAATATCGCATAAGTTTCTTTGATACCCAAATGTTGTAGGATCAGGTGGATTATCCCGTGAGATTAGTCTAGATGCACGTAAGTTGGTCTGGATATTCACAAATATTAAAAAACTCACAAATCAATTATGGCCATAAAAGGGTACATAACCAAACTTCTGAAACCATAGACCATTTTTTCTCAGTATAATTCATATTAAGGCTATTCAAACCAAGAAACTTGTTGCTTGAAGTGCGGTGTGTGCTTGAGAAATGCTTCTTTGGCCATCCCGCTTTATAATGTTGAAAGACTTTTTGATAATAATGGAACTGAATCTGTGGAGACTGGTTGAAATGTTTGTGATGGATGGAATGACTAAATCATGCTGCAAAATTCTACCATTCTCTGTGGTCTAAAAGTTGATCTTTTATTTCATCTTATCATCTCACATGTCTTTCCATGGTTGAATAAAGGGAAAAACATTGTCTTCTTGTAGGTGAGAACTGATCCTTGCCAGTGCAAATTTCCTCATTATTGCGATTCTCAGAGATAAATTAGAGGCCTCAATCCTCATTGAAGAACAGGCTGAGTTTTCTTTTTTTCTCATTCATCCATCTTTTCACATATGGTTCTTTAAAGTAGATTTTACATGTTTTATTTGGTTATAGTTATAGCTATAGGAGGGTTTTCTATACCTCTCACATTTATTGTTTAAATATTTTTGCCCTTATGTTCTAATTATGCACACAGCAATCAGCATTTTGTTGAACTCCTTGATTAATTACAGGAAATGAAATTAGGGGGTGATGAAACGTTAAAGATGTTAAAATTCAGAACCTCATCCTTTTTTTTTTTTTATTCACTTTTATTTGTCAGTTTGATAATGGTAATTTATTAGGGCTCCGTTTGGTAGCCATTTGATTTTCGATTTTTAAGTTAGTTTCAAACTAATGTTTTTAAAGTGGATAAGACACTGATTATCATTTTTAAGTTGAAGGTTTCGATCTCTTATTCATATTTTTTTTCTTGTGGAACAATGAAAGTCGTGGGCGTTGGACCATGGTCATTTAGGATGACATCACTTTACCTACTAGATGATGTTCGGACTTATCATTTCACATTTGTTGAATACAAAAAAGGTCTATATACATAGATAATAATTCTTTTACCTGCCTCATTATAATAACTCTCCATGTGTAACGGTCAAACTTTTTAAAGTTACATTTGAATATTCACTAATTTGTATATATATATTTTTTAATATAGTGGGTGGAAGATTCTATCCAAGAATTTCTAGATCGTTAGCACATAATTATGTTATGTGGCAAATACGTGCTGATACGTGATTTGAAGTATTTTATTTTTTTTTCTTTTTAAGTTTTAGATACAACAGATATGTGAAGGGGATTTGTTGGTGTTTTTTTTAAAAAAATTAAGCCCGATCACTTAAAAAGTTCAATTCACAACCTATTTTCTTTAAAAGTCTACTAAAATCTAGCAATCCAAAACAAAATTGATTGTAAATGATAAAAACAATAAAGAACAAAAACATAGAAAGTTAAAAAGAATTTTGAAACGTAATTAAATCCCCATTTTTCTCTTTTTCCTCACTATCTAAATCATGATTCACACTTCTTCATCCACAACTTCATTCTTCAATATTTATCTTCTATTTTTCTACTATCTTCTCTAATCCCTCAACCACAATCTAACTAAAAATAATATTATCTTCAATGTATTCGTATTTTAGTTTTTTAGAAATTCGTATATCGTCATATTTCATCGTATTTGTATTCTTATTTATGCTTCTTAGGGCTTTACTAACTCATGTAGAGTGTTAGTGGCAAATTTTTATGATATTTGTGGGGGAAAACAATTTATATTTCTAACCTTTAGGAGAGGTATCAGTTAAAATTCTGAACTAATAACGGTATCAATTCAAAATTTAGAATTTTATAACTAAATCTATCTCGACATTTATTATGCATTAATGATTCTAAAATGAAATATTAATTGAGGGTCTAAATTGGTTTGTTCTTTTATCATTATTTAGAGTCGAAATTGAAACAATTATCAGTTTAGAGTTTTAAGTTATGTAACTCTGCAAAGGGTAGGTGTTAAATTGGTAATATTTATCTTTTGTGGAAAAAATATCAGAGGACCAACTTTGTTTTCGGAATAGAGTTTGGGTCCATGGCATACCAGAAGGACCATCTTAAACACAAGGGATAACAATACATAAAATCTTAATAAATATCCCATACTGTATTTATGTCCAACTTTTCTATTATTT
Source organism: Benincasa hispida (assembly GCF_009727055.1). Taxonomy (NCBI): domain Eukaryota; kingdom Viridiplantae; phylum Streptophyta; class Magnoliopsida; order Cucurbitales; family Cucurbitaceae; genus Benincasa; species Benincasa hispida. Next base: position 74,894,067 of record NC_052357.1, on the reverse strand, counting down.
ACAAGAATTGACTTCTTATTTACCTAAATATTAGGGTTTAATTACTTTTTGTTCCCAACCTATAATCAATTACGCATACTTAAAAAAGGAAACTCAATTGATTTCTTGATTCATGTACAATTTTTATTTACCCAAAATTATTTTTCAAAACCCCCTACTCATTCTCTCTAACCCTCATTCTCTCCGTCATCTCTCTCTAACCCTCTGTCTCCACCTTCAACATTGGCGACCACAATGGAAGACGAACGGAACGACGAACTTGGAGCGGAATGACAAATGTGAAAGAAATTTAATCCAAGGATTTCCATGAGCAGCGGAATAGATCATTCCAAATTACAATCATGTATGAACATTACAAATTACAGTCATAAACAGAGAAACACGGTTATGCAATCAATACAGAAATTACAGCATGAAACTACAAATGATCAAGAAGAGAAATCTCTACATATATTTGTAGGCTCGCCTCCACGCTCCTTGATCACAAACACTCGAACACAGCAACCATGAACACTCGAACAACACGATCGCTACACAACACGAACATCGTGCACTCGTCCTCAGCGATTGCCTCGGTCACGAACACACCAACAGCACGAACGGCCTCCACAGAACCTCGATGGCGTTGAGTTGAGTATGACATTACCAAGAAGGCTTCCTTGGTATTCTCGGTGTGAGAATCCAGAGGGTGGGCTCTGTGTGGACTTGGTTTGAGGCAGACGAAGGAGGATTCAACAATCGTGTAAATGATTGAGCAAGTGGGAGAAGACTGAACCTATCGTATAGGTTGATGCCCAATCGTTTAGCAAAAGCTAAACGATCATCTAGCAAAAGCTAAGCGATCGTTTAGCTCATTACTTAGTTCCGTATCTATCGTTTACAAAATACTATACGATCATTTACCTCGCTCAAGTTGTTTCTTAGTAAATCGTATTTACTTTACAACTTCTGTTCCGTGAGATTTCGATTGAGAAAAACATTCTAAAATTAGGAAAACAGTTCTCCTTTTATCTCACGGTTACCATAAACTACCAATAACCTCCACTCAATTGGTTATTAGAGAAAAAGAATTGATTATTCAATAATTAATATTATTATAAATATAAATGATAACCGACTTATCATACTATATTTATAACCTATAGTTTTAATATTTCATCTCATGAAACATATAAACCATAGTTCTTTTTCTATTCCATGGTACTCAATGTAAATCTCATTTACATTAATCCTCCACTAGATGTATCTCATACATCATACCGATCATATCACATATAATCAAATTACCTCTTGTCAATTTGAACATTTCAAATCAACAACAAGAACTGATCCTCAACTGAATCCATTAAGCTACCAAGGGGACTTTATGGACCTGTAGCTCGAAGCTCCAACGATACGTGAATAATTGATTAAACTATTTAGTCATGGGATCCACCATCCGTTAACTGTCAGGCACTTCACTAAAGACCGACAGTTGAACTCTCCTTACCACAGATATATTATATGTCCATCTTAACCAATCAACAATGCGACAACCCTTCACATATCACTCATAAGTACAGTTGGGCCAATAACCGTTATACCCCTGTAGTTATATCTAACTCCTTAAGTACCACCGATCTCTCTAATGAACATAAGTCATAGTCCTACTATGAATGAGTCCTCTCTTCCAAAGAGAAGTTGTGGCCACTATGTTCAAGTCCCATAATCAACCCTTAAGGGAGTAATCTCTCCACTTATACCTGTTTCGGGAAATAAGTGAATTTCATCTTATAGATTGAGTTCCCAGCTCCCAGATCAGACAAATCCCCAAAAAGATAGGCATGTTGAGTTGGAAATCTGGCCACTCTCGCCCATACTAATCAAAGGACCGCTCTCAAAGGTAGGAGTTCTCAAAACACTCAGGATTGAGGTGTCACATATGGTCGTTTAGGTGAGATGCAAGTCTCTAGTATCAATGACGTTATATACAAAGTCTAGTCATCTCGTGATCCAAGTCTTATACAAACTCTTTGTATAGAACACCCCCGCTCGCACGTCTCCACATGAATGGTTAGGATCTACCATCTGTAATAGCTTACAACACTTGCAAACCTCTACAGAGCGAGCCGTATCCGTAGTGTCACAAGGATCAGGTATCCCACCTTAATCCATATACTACAAACTTATTTAGATTATCACTTAAGTCATAATCCACTTGTATATCACATATACATGTTTAAGTTCACATAAGATAACCACGGAGCTTTGTTTATTGGATATGAGGAAATGCCATAATTAAATAACAATTATTTTATTCATCAAACAATGTGTATCTTTACAAACAACGAGACTCCGGGAGAATTAGGACACCAATCCAATAATCTCCCACTTGTTCTAATGACTCGGGAGACTAATGTACAATACAATATAAAAATGTACAATATACAATAAACTAGGGCATACCCTAGTATCATCTCCTACTTGCCCTAAACAAGATGTTGCATGTCTCGCAGACCCAGACTCTCCAGGTGACCCTCTAACACTTTAACCGTGAGGGCCTTTGTAAAAGGATCAGCAACGTTGTGCTCCATCCGATCTTCATGACTATCACATCACCGTGATGCACAATCTCCCTGATCAGGTGATATTTCCGTTCAATGTGCTTACCCCAACGATAACTTCAAGGCTCCTTCGAATTTGCCATAGCCCCGTTGTTATCACAATAAAGAGTGATAGACAAATCCATATTTGGAACAACTTTCAAATCTAAAAGGAATTTCCTCAGCCAAACAGCCTCCTTAGCTGCTTCACAAGTGCTACGTATTCAGCTTTCATAGTGGAGTCCACGATCCATCCTTGCTTGATGCTTCATCAGACTACAACCCCTCCATTCAAAGTGAAAACTGACCAGCATGTAGTCCTTCGTTCGTCAAAGATACTTGAGGATCATCTTGACCGTCGTCCAGTGATCAAATCCTAGATTAAACTAATATCGACTGACAATCCCTACTGCATAACAAATGTCGGGTATGGTACACAACATTGCATACATCAAGCTTCCTATAGCAAAAGCATAGGGAATCCGTCTCATCTCCTCAACCTCTTGAGGTGTCTTAGGACATTGACCTTAGACAAAACGATTCCATGCCTGAAGGGTAATAAACCCCTATTGGAATCCTACATCATGTACCTAATCAACATTTGATCAATATATGATGCCTGAGACAAGGCTAACCGTTTTTTCTTACGATCCTGAATGATCTGGATCCCTAAAACATACTGTGTCTCACCCAAATCTTTTCATTTGGAACTGGGCAGCTAGCCATTTCTTAATGTTAATCAGATACCCTACATTATTCCCAATGAGTAGGATATCATCCACATACAATACCAAGAAAGCTACTGAGTTGTTAATGATCTTCTTGTATACACAAAGCTCATCAATGTTCTGATCAAAGCCAAAAGACTTGACAATAGTGTCAAATTTGATGTTCCAAGATCAAGATGCTTGTTTCAACCCATAAATGGACCTATTAAGCTTGCAAACTCTTTGCTCTTGATCTGGAATTATGAACCCCTATGGTTGAGTTATATAGATGGTCTCCTCAAGATTACCATTAAGAAAGGCAGTCTTGACGTCCATTTTCCATATTTCATAATCATAAAATGTGGCTATAGACAGAAGAATCTGGATAGACTTGAGCATGACAACAGGTGAGAAAGTTTCCTCATAGTCAACTCTCTCAACCTGAGTATAACCCTTTGCCACGAGTCTAGCCTTAAAGGTTTACACCTCTCCATCTACACCTCTCTTTCGCTTATAGATCTACTTACACCCAATAGGTCTCACCCCAACAGGTGGATCAACAAGCTCCCAGATGTTATCGAAGTACATAGACTCTATTTTCTGGTTCATGGCTTTAACCCATTCGTCTTTGTTAACATCCTCCATTGCTTTCTTAAAAGACAACAGATCCTCGACCCCATCATTCATAATGATTTTTGGGCTTTAGTCAAACCCATGTAGCGATCCGGTGGGTTCATAGCTCTCCTACTACGTCGAGGCAGTCTCAACTTTTGAGCTTGTTGGACGTTTCGACCTCAAAAACTCTTGTTGATCTATCAGTCTGTTCAACAACTCTTGTTGAACCCTTAGCAGTCTCAGTCTCACTAGAGATCTCACGCAAAACGAGCTTACTCTGTGACTTATGATCCCTCATGTGGTCTTCTTCCAAGAAGATAGCATTTATAGAAACAAACACTTTGTTCTCACTTGGATCATAGAAGTATCCACATCTTGTTTCCTTGGGGTAGCCTACAAAGAGGCAAACCTTTGAACGCGGTTCCAACTTCTTTGGGTTAGTCATTAGCACATGTGTAGACAACCCCAAATCCTGAAGTGGCGTAAACTACCTTTACGGTATTTCCATAACTCAAGAGCTTTAGACTTACGTTGCATTAGGTAGAGATACCCAAACCTTGAATAATCATCTATGAAAGAGATGAAATATTCATACCCACCCTGAGTTCTAACATTCATTGGACCACAGAGATCTGAATATATAAGCTCCAAGGCTTCCTTGGCTCTGTAACCTTTTCCAGTAAAATGTTGTTTGGTCATCTTACCTTCGAGGCATGATTCACATACCGACAATGAGTTTTCTTTTAAACTCTTTAGAAGTCCACTTTTCACCAACTTCTCAATCCTATTGAGGTTGATGTAACCTAACCTAAGATGCCAAGAATGGGTGTTTTCCTTAGGAGAAACCTTTGATCTTTTTACTGTTGTTTCCATACTGAATATTTCAGTGTTAAACAAAGCTTTTATGACTAACGGTCTTAGTACATATAAGTTATTTTCGATTAAACCATAACCAGTCTCTATTCCATTTTTTAAAACAAACATTTTATTCTCAGAAAAGGAAATTGTATAGACTTGTTCAATGAAACAAAAAGCCTTGTTCAATGAGAAAAGAAACCGAGATTAAGTTCCTCTTAATATGAGGAACTACAAAAACATCAATAACAGATAACGTTTCTTGTCAACAAATAACTTCAGTCTACCTACAACAACAGTTGAAACAACCTCACCAGTACTGACTCGAAGAATCGTCTCTCTCTGTGGCAACGTTTTCCAGAAACTGAATCCTTGGTAAGAGGAATTGACATGATTGGTAGCACCCGAATCTAGGATCAGGCAAAATCATCATTCTCTACCAAACACGTCTCCAAGACCGATAAATCAGATTTATTGTCTTGTCTCCTCTTTTGGAGAGTAGTGGGATCGAGGTCGTTTGCCACAAAACACGTTTCATACGATTCTTTCCTTTGTATGTAGTCAACCATATTAAAAACATTAAACGGAAATACTAATGAGATGCTGAAAAGAAAAACACATTGACCTACGTTAGGTTTTAAGCAAATACCCGTTGTAAAACAAAACAACATCCAATAAGGTTTTAACAAAACTAATATGAACTCCATGTGACATCTAGTTTCGCAATGACGCTTCAAAGGTTAGGACAAAAGCCGTCGAAGGGAGATCAGTTATCCCTCCTCTGAATTGAGAAATTTTCAACCAGTTATTAATACAAGAACAACTCTTGCTCCTATAAAGACTAGTCATCATTGATTTGGCCAAGAGATCATTAACTTATTTAACAATCTTCAGTAAGTGTAACCCGTCATTTTAGGCCCTAGAAGTCCACCCTAAAAAGCCATTCCGAAGGGAAAAAATCCGATTGGGGCAAAACCTAAAGCGACCCTATCCATTTCTGAAGTTCACCTTGATCTTAACCAACTGCACAAAATCCATCCAAAGGGGGACGCTCAAAGGCGACACGATGGAGTATAGAATGATCTCACGGTGTGAACCAATGACAGAGGCCATAGGATGTGTTGACACACACCCTTCACCCACTTACTATAAACACACTCTCCGTCCATCTTGATATTGACTCATGCAAACACTATCAAAATGGGAATGCTCCTAGGGCACCACGAGGCCAAGCATGAATCTCACGGTGTGAACATACAGGGAGAAACGGGAGTGGAATCATAGACATATCAGATATGCCTCTTCCTCCCACTGAGTATTTTGTAACCTAAGGTTTAGCTTACTTAGAAAAAACATGGATAAGGATTTTAACTAAGTGACTTTTAGGTTTTCCCAAGAGTAACATTTATCTTGGATAGTTAAACAACTTTTGATCATCATCCATTAAACTCTTTAATGGAGTCTTTGACCAAATCATCGCATGCTTGTTGAAAATCTATCTAATTCACCTTTTCAGGTAGGTTCCCAGATAGGGGTGTTATGTTTCCGTCAAGTTAAAAACCCCAACCTAGCCAGAACCCGCCTTAGACAAAAGGTCCATTATAGATAGATTTAAAACAAATTTAATCTTTTATTCCAACCAATTTAATCCTATTAAACCAATTTTAAAAAAATTAATCTAGGTTGCTAAAATCTTTTGAACCACTTGAACTTAGGTCTATCTCAATCCAATTTTAAAACCCTTTTAAAAAACTTGAATTCACCCTAAGTCCGCAAGCAAATCTTTCTTATTGATTTTAGGTCTAATTTCCTTTATAACAATTATAAACGGAAACCATAACCACAATGCTATGCTAACACATGCAAGGCATTCATAACGATTATAAACGGCCTAAGTGTCATGCTCAATGCATTGTTCATTCATTGCTACTTCTTTTATATAACACTTATATAAAATAGCAATGAAACAAGCAAAACATGCTTTCATTCACCCTTAGACTATAACATTTATAATAAAAGGATGATGCATGATAATGCTCATTGCATGCTAAATATAACTCTTATATTTCATGATACATGCTCATGCTTTCAAGTAATTTCTTTATGCTAGATTACATGATGCATGAATAATTGTACAACCTAAGGTGGGTTTTAAACTATATGTCAAATACTTTGGCATATAAGCACCATACATCACATGTATAATAAACCAATGTTGATGAACCAGGTAAAATTGCCTTAAAAACACAAAAATTAAAGCTAACTATTACAAAAAAAACAAGGAGTCTCCGGTTCAAATAGGCGAACCGAGTCTTGAACCACTCGGGCAAAGCATTGCGTCTCCAACCATCTTGTACAAAACTCCCCGCGATTGTCTACACGATAAAACCAACAGTTTTCTCTATCATTTACCAACGCTCCCAGAGCTAAACGACCGTTTAGCAAATTCTACACGACCATGTACCTTTTACTAAGTGATGAAGCCTTAGGTACACGATCGTATAGCGCGCTACGCATAATGCCCGCCTTCCATGATCGTCTAAATGACTACAATGCCACGAAGCACCATCACCTAAGCGATCGCTTAACTAGCACCTTCATATCGTATACGTGCAATTGTGTAAGTAGTAACTAAATGATGAGGCTTGCTAACTACACGATCGTCTAGCACGCGCCTTTTACTAAATGATGAGCATCATATGCTCCCACTATGATCGTCTACCTCCAACGCCTACACAATCGGGTAACCAACGCTACGCGATAGAGTAAATGATTTATCCCATCGCTTAGCATTAGCTAAACAATCGTTTAGTAAATATTACATAATCGTTTAGAAAAATCTAAACGATCGCTTAGTTAAATCCTAACGATCGTTTACCTTAGGCTACACGATACGACCAACGCTTTATCTTTTTCTTCGTTGAGAACCACATCTCCATGCTTTGAAACTTCATCACAAACGACTCGACGAACTCAAACTTTTTGAATTACATACTCGATTGCAAGTTAATTACACCCAAAAAACACAGAGGCCCTTATAAATTAACACTTTGTAATCGAAGAAAGCTTTAACAAAAAGGCAATTAAACCTGAAACATTCATCAACTTCATCCACAAATGCACTTAACGATTAAACAGAAATACAAAAACCCACCCCGACTGTAAAATGAGTTCAATACAGACTTGTAATTTGGAATATAAGAACAACATGGCTCTGATACCAATTGAAAGAAATTAAATCCGAGGATTTCCATGAGTAGCAGAATAGATCATTCCAAATTACAATCATATATGAACATAGGCATAACAAAGACAAATGGTTATGCAATCAATATAGAAATTACAGCAGAAACTACAAATGATCAAGAAGAGAAATCTCTACACACATTTGTAGGCTCGCCTCCACGCTTCTTGACCACGAATGCTCGAACACATCAACCTCGAATGCTCGAACAACACGACCGCTACACAGCACGAACACCGCACACTCGTCCTCAGCGATCACCTCAGTCACGAACACCCCAACAGCATGAACGGCCTCCACAGAACCTCAACGGCGTCGAGTTGAGTATGACACCACCAAGAAGGCTTCCTTGGTCTTCTCGGTGTGAGAATCCAGAGGGTGGGCTCTGTGTGGACTTGATTTGAGGCAGACGAAGGAGGATTCAACAATCTTGTAAATGATTGAGCAAGTGGGAGAAGACGGAACCTATTGTATAGGTCGATGCCTAATCGTTTAGTAAAAGCTAAGTGATCGTCTAGCAAAAGCGAAGCGATCATTTAGCTCATTACTTAATTATGTGTCTGTCGTTTACAAAACACTACACAATCGTTTACCTCGCTCAAGCTGTCGCTTAGTAAATCGTATTTAATTGATAACTTCTATTCCGTGAGATTTTGATTGAGAAAAAACTCCAAAACAATTTTTGACAAAAAAAACTTTCTAAAATTAGGAAAGCAAATTTTCTTTTATCTCACGATCACCATGAACCACCAATAACCTCCCACTCAATTGGTTATTAGAGAAAAAAAATTAATTATCCAATAATTAATATTATTATAAATATAAATGATAACCAACTTATCATACTATATTTATAATCTACAGTTTTAATATTTCATCTCATGAAACATATAAACCATAGTTCTTTTTCTATTCCATGGTACTTAATTTAAATCTCATTTACATTAATCCTCCACTAGATGTATCTCATACTGTTGGGGTTGATGCCCTAAAGTCTCGTGTCCTGTAGTTTGTAAACAGTTTGTACGAACACTTGTGTTGTATAATATATGATATTTACTTCATGTCTTAGAGGTTGCTCAGTTGCTTGTTTTATTTGCTTTACCACAAATCAATAAACATAAAATCCTTGGTTATCTGTATGTGACTCAAATATGTATGTCATGACATACAAGTGGATCATGTCTTGAGTGATAACCAAAATGGTCTGTAGTATATGGATATAGGAGGGAAACCTTATCCTGGTAACGCTACAGATGCGACCCATTTTGTGGAATGGTCACAAGTGTTGTGACTTGTCACAGATGATCTGATCCTGATCATTCGTATTGGGGACATGCAAGCAGGGACGTCCTATACAAAGAGTTTGTATAATACCTAACCACGAAGTTTAACGTCTCGTTATATAACACCGTTCATGACAGAGACTTCACTTCACTAGGATGACCATAGGTAATATGACCTCAATCCTGAGTGAGTTGGGAACTCCTACCATTGAGGGTGGTCCTTTGATTTGTATGGGTGCGAGTGGCCAGGTCGCTGATTCAAACCTACCATTTTGGGGATTCGTCTGATTTAGGAGTTGGGAACTCAGCTACACAAGATGAAATTCACTCCTTCCCCGAGGCAGGGGTAAGTAGATAGATAGCTCCCTTAAGAGTTGATTCCAAGGCTTGAATGATGTGACGCCACACACATTCTCTTGGCCCAAGAGGTATTCACACATAATTGGACTATGTTGTATTGTTTATTAGAGGAATCAGTGGTACTTAAGGAGTGAGATGTAACTACAGGGGCAAAACAGTAATTTGGCCCAACTGTACTTACAAGCATCTGTGAAGGGTATATCCGATGGACACATAAATATATATGTGGTATGGAGAGTTCAACTGTTGGTCTTTAGTGGAATATATGATAGTTAACGGATGGTGGATCTTGTGCTTAAAGAGTTTAGTCAGCTATTCACGGACCATTGGAACTTCGAGCCACAGGTTCATTAGATCCCCTAGGTAGCTTGAATAAAGTCGAGAATCAGTGTTTGGGTTAATTTGAAATGTTCAAATTGACAAGAGGAAGTTCGATTATATATGATATAATTGGACTGGTTAATTATATATGATATAATTGGCTAAATGCATGAGATACATTATTTTAAAGGAAATTAGATATAAATATGGTTTATATCAAGTAGAGGAGAAATTACTATAGTAGATGTGTGATATCAAACTATAGGGTAAAAATATAATATGACTATATTTATTATTAATTAATTGGTTAATTATATGATAATTAAGCCAATTTTTCACGTTCGAACATGGGTTGGTGGGGTAGCATCGGTTATTGTAACCGATGAATTAAAATTGTTTTCATTTTTTATTCGTTCGTCAGTCCGTCCAAAAAGAAATAGAGAGCATACTGATGAAAAAGTAATCGATAGCTTAAGTATTTCGAGAGCCTATACGATAGTCACTCTCCGCCTAAACGATCGCACACTAGTTCCTACACGATCGGATAGCTTCCCTAAACGATCATATTGTGTGTCGAGTTTGCTAAAGGATCGTATACCATTTCCTAAACGATCATTTAGTAAAACCTACACGATCGTGTATTTTCTCCTAAACAATAAGCATCGTGCTATACGATAACGCCTTTTTCCCTCCCACTTGCTTATCACCTACACGATCGGTTCGTCCTCCTTCTTCTACCAAATTTACCAAAGACCATGCTTTGGGTTCTCACTCCGAGAATACCTAGGGCTCTTTTCTGGTGGTGTCGTCCCCATTGCATTCGTGATCTTGCGGTTGTGCGTGCTGCTACAGTCGACGCTTCTGCTGGGTGTTGGTAGATCGCATGGAGGTTTCCGCTGCATTGAGTTCCAAAGTTTGAAGTGAAGGATCTCATACCAAGAGTTCCATGAGCGCGTTCAAATCACTCCAATTTCACAGTGATCGAAACACAATAGATATACATTCAATACATACAGTTATGCACATAAACCTAATTATCGGCATGCTCAGAACACAAAACAATAACAGAGAAAGAGTTTATACCAGTTGAAGACTCTCTTCACACTTCTGAACCCAATGCAGCGGAAACCCTCCAACAGATCTACCAACACCCAGTGGATATGTCGACTCCAATAGCACAATCAGAACGAACACAAACACCGTAGTGGGGACGACACCACCACTAGTGAAACCCGGGTATCCTCAGAGTGAAAACCCAAAAAGTGGGCTTTGGTGAGTTTGGTAGAGGACAGAGGACAACGCGTAGTGTAGACGATAAACAAATCGGAGATGAAACTGTGCTATCGTATAGCGGAAGTGCTAATCGTATAGAAGAGCTACATGATCGTGTATGAAAAGCTAAACGATCATTTATGAAAAACGTATATGATCGTTTAGAGAAATCGTGAGGCAGACGATCATTTAGACGACAGAGCTTTTATCGTATAGGCTCTCGCGATCATATTCACGAATTCTTTTGGGCGCGGACGAAAATATGAATGTACTATTTGAAAAATGAAAATGATTTTCATTTTTAACCCGCCGGTTACCATAACCAACGCAACCCACTTCCCATGTTCGAACATGCATGAATTAGTTAATTATCATATAATTAATTAATTAGTTAATTAATTAATATAACCATATTATATTTATATCCTATAGTTTGATATCACATATCTAATATAGTATTTTCTCCTCTACTTGATATAAATCATATTTATATCTAATTTCCTCCATAATTAATATATCTCATACATTTAGCCAATTATATCATATATAATTAACTAGTCCAATTATATCATATATAATTAACTAGTCCAATTATATCATATATAATTAAACTTCCTCTTGTCAATTTGAACATTTCAAATTAACTCAAACACTGGTTCTTGACTTTATCCAAGCTACCCAGTGACCTAATGGACCTGTGGCTCGAAGCTCCAACGATACATGAATAGCTGACTAAACTCTTTAGCTACGAGATCCACAATCCGTTAATTGTCAGTGATTCCACTAAAGACCAACAGCTGAAATCTTTTTACCACAGATATATTTCTGTGTCCATCGAATATAACCAATCATGAGTACGATGACCCTTCACAGATGCTCGTAAGTACAATTGGGCTAATTTACCGTTTTTCCCCTATAGTTACATCCCACTTCTTAAGTACCACTGATTCCTCTAATGAACAATACAACATAGTCCAACTATGTGTGAACACCTCTTGGGCCAAGAAAAAGTGTGTGGCGCCACATCGTTCAAGCCCCAGAATCATATCTTAAGGGAGCCATCTATCTACTTATCCCTGCCTCGGGGAAGGAGTGAATTCCATCTTGTGTAGCTAAGTTTCCAGCTCCCAAATCAGACGAATCCCCAAAATGGTAGGTTTAAATCGGCGACCTGACCACTCGCACCCATACAAATCAAAGGACCGCCCTCAATGGCAGGAGTTCCCAACTCACTTAGGATTGAGGTCATGTTACCTATGGTCATCCTAGTGAAATGAAGTCTTTGTCGTGAACGGTATTATATAACGAGACATTAACACTTCGTGGTCAGGTCTTATACAAACTCTTTGTATAGGACGCCCTCGCTCACATGTCCCCAACACGAATGATCAGGATCAGACCATCTATGACAAGTCACAACACTTGTGACCATTCCACAAAGCAGACCGCGTCCATAGCATTACCAGGATAAGGTTTCCCTCCTTTATCCATTTACTACAGACCATTTTGGTTATCACTCAAGACATGATCCACTTGTATGTCACCACATACATACTTGAGTCACATACAGATAACCAAAGATTTTATGTTTATTGGTTTGTGGTAAAGCAAATAAAACAATTAACCGAGCAAAAACCAATATGTGAAGTAAATATCATATATTAACAACACAAGTGTTCATACATACTGTTTACAAACTACAGGACACGAGACTTTAGGGTATCAACCCCAACATGAAGAACGTCTTCAACTGGTATGGAAACTCTCTCCTTCGTTTATTTCTTGTTCAAAGTATGCCTTTAATTACTGTTTGTTTGCATAACTGTGCGATTGAATGTATAATGTGTATTTCGATCACGGTGAAATCAGAGCGATCCGAACACGCTCATGGAACTCTTGGGTAAGAGATCCTTCAATTGCAAAATAACTGATCATATCACATATATTCAAATTATCTCTTGTCAATTTGAACATTTCAAATCAACACCAAGAACTGATCCTTAACTGAATCCAATAAGCTACCAAGGGGACCTTATGGACCTGTAGCTCGAAGCTCCAACGATACGTGAATAACTGACTAAACTTTTTAGTCACGGGATCCACCACCCGTTAACTGCCAGGCACTCCACTAAAGACCGAAAGCTAAACTCTCCTTACCATAGATATATTATGTGTCCATCTTAACCAATCAACAGTGTGACAACCCTTCACAGATCGCTCGTAAGTACAGTTGGGCCAATAACCGTTATGCCCCTGTAGTTACATGTAACTCCTTAAGTACCACCGATCCCTCTAATGAACATAAGTCATAGTCCTACTATGACTGAGTCATCTCTTCCAAATAGAAGTTGTGGCCACTATGTTCAAGCCCCAGAATCAACCCTTAAGGGAGCAATCTCTTTACTTATCCCTGCTTCGGGAAAGGAGTGAATTTCATCTTGTGGATTGAGTTCCTAGCTCCCAGATTAGACAAGTCCTCGAAAAGGTAGGCATGTTGAGTTGGCAATCTGGCTACTCTCACCCATACTAATCAAAGGTCTGCTCTTAAAGGCAGGAGTTCCCAAAACACTCAAGATTGAGATCGTGTCACCTATGGTCGTTTAGGTGAGATGTAAGTCTCTAGTATCAACGGCGTTATGTACAGAGTCTAGTCATCTCATGGTCTAGGTCTTATACAAACTCTTTGTGTAGGATACCCCAGCTCGCACGTCTCCACATGAATGGTTTGGATCTACCATATGTAGTAGTTTACAATACTTGCCAACCTCTACAAAACGGGTCGTATCCATAGTGTCATTAGGATCAGGTATCCCACCTTAATCCTTATACTACAGACCTATTTAGGTTATCACTTAAGTCATGATCCACTTGTATATCACATATACATGCTTAAGTTCACATAAGATAACCAATGAGCTTTGTTTATTAGATATGAGTAAATGCAGAATTAAATAACAATTATTTTATTCATCAAACAATGTGTATCTTTACAAACAACGAGACTCCAGAAGAATTAAGACACCAATCCCAACAAGATGACTAATACCGAACTTGGCTGGATGGCAGACAGCGACGAGATGCAGACGATGGACGACGAACAACAAACACGGCTGGACGACAAACGGTGGCGCGAGGCATATGACGAACTCATCTGGACAGTGGAAGTTGAGTGACTGAGATAGCGGACCTGGCTGGACGACGAACGTCGAGCGACTCGGCTTGACGGCGGACGACGATATGGTTTCACGAAGAAGAAAAATAGATGGAGATGGGGAGGTTCTTGCGCATGCAAATCTATGAGCTTTTTTCAATATGTACTTTGATATATATATTTTTTTTCACAGTCTTTTTTAGCTTTGGTGGGAAATTTGATATATACGACAATATATGTATTCTTTTATTTGATATTAATGAGAGGTTTTTTTTTAGACTTCATGAATAATGATATATACAAATTTTGATTTGTTGAGATTTTTGACTAGCATATATGATATACATATTATTATGTAATTGAATTTTATGATATATATTGTCATTTATGTCGAACATTAAGCCAATATGTGATTTATATACCATGATATATTTCATATATTGGTTTGTCCTATGATTTATGTCAAGCATTGAGACAAATCTCTAATTTATACGTTGTGGTATAATTCATATATTGGTTAGGATATTTCCAAATACCTAACAAAATTTAAATCCACTAGATAAACCAATAAGTTGATATGAGAGATCAACCTAAATAGAAAATAAAAATTCATTAAATGCATTTTCTCTCTTCAATTAAGCATACGAATGAAATCTCAACAAATAAATGTATTTTATCTCTTTAATTAAACAAAATGAATAAAATCTCAAAAAATAAATACATTCTCTCTCCACCATTAAGGATACTCCATAAATATGTATTTTTTTTCTTCAAATGCCACGTTCTCTCTCCAGCCGCCACCCACACTCAAAGTATTCTAGTCCGAGAAATCGATTAAATCGTATATACGAAAATATCAAAAAAATTGGATATTTATGAAAATAAATTTTGAAAATAGATTGAACCTATAATAATCCCTAAACATAAGTTAGCAACAAGCATAATTCAATTAACTCAACTAGTATAAAAACATGCAATTAATAAAGAGGTTAGATGTTTAAATTCTATACATCTTAGATTAAAAAAAAAAAAAAGAATTTTCATCACCGTGTGATTGTGAAAATAAAGAACAATAATTAAAAAAAAAAAGTTAAATTAAAGGTCCAATCCGCATCTAATAGGTTTAGCTTTTAATTGTGTCTGATAAATCTCTCATATATTCGGTTTATTCCAGAAATCAATTGATCTATTAAATATAAATTTGAAACTAATGTCAAAGACTCCCTTGGAATTTATAAAAATGAAAGCCGAGGATTTATTAAGCATTTATAATTAAAAAAAGTTCATGATCTATGTCTTTAAAAGTTTATAAATGGTTAAAGTGTGTTTAGCTCGATGGGATTGACGTGCACTCCCATCCCCCACCCTTGTAATGGTTTATAAATGAATCATACAAGTATCTTACATAGTTTAATTGATATGAACTTTAAAAACAACTCCTACCTAACTCAATTGATATGAACTTTAAAAGCAACTCCTGAAGTAGGATGTTTTCAAACTTTCAATGGAAAAGATTATATATAGAGAGAGGTTCAAATCTTCTCATTTTTTTCTTTAAATTCTCAACTTTTTATCAATCAAATCTAAATAAAACAATTATATCTTCAAATTAATTCAATTTGGACTCTAAAAATCCAAAATTTAAGGGGAAAACTCTATAATTTAAGATAATTAATTTAAATTCACTTGAAGATCTGAGATATTTTCATGGGATTAATTAGAAGAATAGTATAGTTTTAAAAAAAAAAAATAGTGAAAAGGAATATATTTTAAACTATTTAGGAAGTTTTTTTTTTTTTTTTTTTTTTTTTTTAAGATGCATCTTCAAAAAATGCCTTCATCTAATTATGTTCCATTCAGAAGCGTTGAAAAAAGTAACAGAAGTTGGATAGAGTTGAAATTTTATCGATTGTATACTTTAAAAAATGTTGGGGCAGACTTTTGATATTTTTTCTTTTGCGCCAATTCGGCCAAGAACACTATATATGAAGCGCAGACACAGATACGGTTATACGATTTAAATATGGCAAATCATCAATGGTTAAAAAATTAAGATACAGATACGTTTAAGAATACATCATTTTTTATATATATTTTTAACATATATACTTCTAAAAAAATGAGAATACTGATACATTGAAGATACTTTTTTTTTCTTAAAAAATTTAGGATATAGATAAATTTAGCATACAAGTTCATAACAATAGCACAAAATATAATATAAACACTGAAATACAATACAGAAAAAAAGCAACATCTAAGATGTTGAAGTACAATAGTTAATAAAATACAATAGAAAAATGACTCAAATTACAAAGAAGAAGAAGATTAGAGAGAGAAATATGAATATAAACGAATAACTTTGTTATTGAAAATATTTTTCATATACCCTTGAACTTTGAGGTTATATCGATTTAAACCTCAAACTAATAGTTGCATCAATTTAAATCCTAAACTTTCATAAGTATATTAATTTAAACATGAACTTCCATAAATATATCAATTTTAACCTGAACTTTCATAAGTATATCTAAATAAAACACAATGAAGAGTTTAAATTGATACAACTAGAAAATTTCAATGTTTAAATTGATACACTTAGAAAATTTCAATGTTTAAATTGATACATTTACAAACATTTGAAATTTAAATTGATATAATTATTAATTTAAAATTTAAATGGATATACTTATAAAAATTGAAGATTTAAATTTAAATTAATCAAATCGTGAAAGTTGAATGGTATAAATTGATATTTTCTCTAGTAAAAATTGAAATCCCAAACTATATTCAATTTTAGTCAGATTGACGTTTGACCGTCACGGGTGGTTCTTTCTCACCGTTTCCATGAAAACACAAAAACCACTACCTGTTGGTGTTTCAGCTCCCGCCGCCGCCATCTAACCCATCCAATTTGTACACATATATATATTTTCTTTTGATCTTCTTCAGGTGATCGATTATGCTTGCACCCTTCTTCTCTCTCCCTCAGATTCCCATTCGCTCTCTAACCAGGTAATCAGGTCTCGCTCTCTCTATCTGAAGCTTCAATTTGATTTCCTATAATGTTATGGCAATGGATTGATTCTAGTATTATTCTTGAATCCTTCTTCGACTATGTCCGCCTCCGAAGGCACTGTAGATTGACGTAACGATTAAAGAGTTTTGGAAGCTTAACTTGGTCGACTTTGTTTATTTATTTTGCGTTTGATAGTTTTTTAGTGGGTTACGAAAAGAATAGCGTTTCTCTTGTTTGTACTTATGATCATTGGTTGAATGACGCTGACTGAGTGAAAGTGAAGTGATATGAGTGAGGTTATTGCTGGTGGAGTGTTGTGATGTCAGTTTCGATAATTTTCTAGGCGGAGAGCGTTATTGAGAAAATTAACAAAAACATGGAACATTCAATGATTTGGAAATGGTGTGATTAAAGGGGAGTGATTTTGTAATGGTTTAAATCACTCTAGTTATTTAAAATCAATTTAATGTTTGATTTTTTTTTACTCCTTTGAATGTGATTCTCATACAATTGAAGCTGATATTGAATCATTAAAAGCATGTATGGGAATGATTCTGAAAATGATCAAAGTAATTTTAATCATTTCATAATCACTCCCGAACGTGCTCTAATGAGTTTGCAATGGTTAAAACTTCTTTTATTAGGTTTAAAATCACTCCAAAACATGTATTTAAATTTTAATCATTCAAAATCAATTTAGTGTTTGATTTTACACTATTAAACATGATTTTTATGTCATGAAAATTGATTTAGAAGGATTAAAAGTACATGTTGGAGTAATTTTGACATTAAAAAAGTGATGTTAACTCAAAACCATTCACGACTATGCAGGTAAAAATAATTGTCTGGATGCTTTCAGAGTAATCGTTATGAGTTTTATTATTCTTTTTTCCACTTATTACGTTCTATCACTGGCAGAAATATCATGCATAACATGAGTGCTGTAGCAGTACAATCTCCAAAACATCCAAAGTTCATCTCTGTGGAAGGGGCTGACATTTACTCAAGAAGTAAATCTGATGGTATGTGTTTCCCCTTGTTTCAATGGAATAGAAATGGCTATTTTGATCACTGATGATCGTGTTTTTCTCAATATGAATTTGTCCATTTGGTTAGATCAGACTTGTTGACACTCATCATTCAACTGAACAGTGTACATCAATAGATTTTTCTCATTTAAAATTTTTAAACAACTTTTTTTTTTGTACTCGTACCTTTTTTTATACTTGTACGTTATCTAAGCATGGAATTTCTATATTGCTTCACTCATTACTAATTATGACATGTCTATATTGCTACTGCAGGTATCAGATTTCGCTTTGTTTCTTACAATATTTTGGCGCAGGTGAGCAACACTTTGTGATTAATATCCTTCTTTATTCTTAATCTCAGTTTATGCTTCTGTTGTTTGTTAAACCTCCAGTAATATATAAGTGGAAATGTGTTGCTCTTGCCTCCATATGACAGAACATCATAATTTTAGTTCTTCATGGATTCAACCAACTTTCTTTTTGTTTTTGTTTTTTTTGTTTTTTGTTTTTTTTTTGTTTTATTTTTTTTTATTTTTATTTTTTTTGCATTTTATATACTATTGAAATTATTGAATATAACTCATATTCCTTGATGATTTTGGACTCTTCTTTTGATGAAAAGTGCAAACCGTATATAAGGTTGATATGTTTTCTTGGCATGCTTGTCAAAGAAAATTAATGCTATTGCTAATGGAAAGATCTTGCGGGAATTTTCGAAAGTCCATCTTTTGTAGCATGTGAATCTTAGTACATAGTCAATGACAGGAAACATTCATTTTTATGGGTGGCATATTCAATTGGACTAATTGATTTTGTTTTAACATATCAGGTCACATTGCATATTGACTATTGTTTTTGTATTCCTTTTGTAGGTCTATGTGAAGAGTTGTTATTTTCCACATTCTCCATCCATATGCCTTAAGTATATATCTTTTATTTTCTAATCTTCATGAATTGATTCGTTGAAATTATTTTTAGATCAGTATTAAAGCACAGTAGATAGATTTGGTGGAAAGTTAAGCCATATATGGTGCCATGCATCTATTAGGTATCTGATTCTGCACTCAGGAAATCCAACAACAGCTAGAACAAGAACAGAGCACAAGCTCTGAAATAGTCGTATTGATATAGAAAGTAAAGACAGTAAGATTGATACAATCAGGAAATAGAAAAGATAATGACAAGCCCTTCATAGTGATTCGAGGAGTAGAAGAAATGAAAGAAAAACTAACAAGTACCCAGCCAATTGGAGAGGGCCGCAACTCTCTTCCAAAAGCTATTTCAACTCTTCCTCAAATTTGGTGCCCCTCTGCCTTCTTCCTCTATTGGTTTTATAGCCCTTAGTGGTCCCTAAGTTCCTAACCCATACGGTTATTTCCCTTTTTCTCTTTCCATGATTATTCCCTTGCACGGTTATTCCCTCCCTCATTTTAGATCCTTGGTGTAATTCCTCTTCTACCTCTTCTTTTATGTGTTAATAATTGGGGGGTCTAACAATACTGGGCATGATTGACATATTTGCTCCAGTTTAAGGGGGAGTATTATAATATGTATTTAAATTGTAATTATAATTAGTTGTCCTTTATTGTAATTTTATATCTCCTAGATTAGGTTTTCTTAGTTGCCCATATATATATGTATCTTCAGCCTGATTAATTGAATAAGATCATTATTCTCTCTAAAACTATTGAGTACAACTCTTTCCAAAAGAGATTGAGGAAATTCTTGCCCCCATCTGTAATTATGGACTTAGGTACCCTGTGATGCCTCATAACTTCTTGGATGAATAGTTCTGCCACTTGTTTTGCTGAGAAGGATGCTTTAATTTGATGAAATGAGCATATTTGCTCAATCGATCCACTATTACTAAGATGGAATTGTACCCCTCAGATTTAGGTAACCCTTCGACAAAGTCCATGGTTAAATTTTCTTCCCATATTTGTTCCGGGACTGGTAGAGATTGTAACAAACAGGCTGGATTCAGAGCTTTTGTTTTATTTCGTTGACATATCTCACACTGTTCTACATATCTCTTCACATTTAACTTCATGCCTTGCCAAAACAACTTTCCAAACATTTTCTTACAAGTTCTAAGGAAACCTAAATGGCCCTCTAACACTGAGTTGTGATACATATCGAGTGAGGGAATTAAGGTTGAATTCTTAGAGATTACCAACCTTCCTTTATAAAGTAACTTCCCACACTCCCATTGATACCTGGGTTTTCCATCCAGATCTTCCTTTTGTAGTTTCTCATCCTCCTCTACCTCCTTTAATATGACATCCACTTCCACCAATGCTTGAGAGGTCATCATGAACATCTCTGCTTCGAGTGGTAACCTGGATAGGGCATCCGCAGCTTTGTTTTGTAAACCAGGTTGGTATAAGATCTCAAGATCATACCCCATCAATTTTGTCAGCCATCTTTGAAATTGTGGTTGTACCTCCCGTTGTTTCAATAAGAACTTGAGTTCCTTTTGGTCTGAGATCACGGTGAACTTATTTCCTAGGAGATAATGGCGCATTTCTGAATGGCCAACATCACTGCCATCAGATCTCGTTCGTAGACTGATTTCTCTTGGGCTCGAGTAGATAACTTCTGATTGAAGTAGCCTATTGGTCTACAATCCTGACTTAACACAGCCTCCAACCCAAAATCGGATGCATCAGTCTCAATCACGAATGGAAGGGAGAAGTTAGGTAGAGCCAATACTGGAATCGTCCTCGTTGCTACCTTTAAATCTTCAAAGGCTTGTGTAGCTTGCTCATTCCACCATAACTCATTCTTGTGTAGGAGTTGAGTTAAGGACGTTGCAATTTGCCCATAGTTTTGCACAAACCTTTTATAATAGCCCGTGAGACCCAAAAATCCCCTTAGTTCTGTCACATTCTTTGGTTGAGGCCAATTGATCATTGCGACTTTTACATCGTCTGCTTCTACACCTTCCTGGGATACCCAATGTCCTAGGTACTGGATTCGAGCTTGGCAGAATGAACATTTCGCCTTGTTTGCAAATAGTTTGTGATCTTGCAAGACATAAAAAAAAATTAAAAAAAAAAAGCCAAATGTATCTCGTGAGTTGAGATGTTAGGACTATATATCAAAATGTCATTAAAAAAATACCAACACAAACCTTCATAGAAATGGCCTGAATATGTGATTCATTAAGGACTGGAAGGTGGCCGAAGCATTTGTCAATCTGAAGGGCATTACCAAAAATTCATAGTGGCCCTCGTGAGTTCTAAAAGCAGTTTTCTCCATATCTTTCTCGTTCATTCTAATCTAGTGATAACTGGATCTTAAATCCAATTTGGAATATACCGCAGAACCGTGAAGCTCCTCGAGTAATTCTTCGATCATTGGAATGGGAAACTTGTCTGTGATGGTGATCTAATTGAGTTGTCGATAATCTACACAAAACTTGCATCCCCCAACTTTTTTTCTTAACAAGCAGGACGGGACTTGAGTAGGGGCTTTGGCTTGGCCTAATGATTCCTGCATGCAACATTTCTCCCACGAGCCTTTCAATCTCTTTTTTCTGATGGTGGCCATATTTATATGGTCTGACATTCACTGGAGGTTGCCCTTCTTGAGTGATAATCTGGCGATCAAAGATGTTGTCACTTTCCTGGAGTAATGTTTGAATCATAATTGGTAATGCCTCCTCTGGTTTCTTCTCCTTCTCCACCCATGGTTCAGCAACTTCATTACCTTCCCAATTCTGGAACTCAATAAGGAATCCCTAATCCTCTTCTTCCCACTCTTTAGCTAAAACCTTTAGGGAAATTTCTGTTCTCGTGAGAGACGAGTCTCTTTGTAATGTCAATGTTCTGTCCCCATCCTTGAAACACATAGTGAGAGATGGCCAATGGACTCCCATGAACATGGTGGTAAACAACCATTGCATCCCTAAAACCACGTCCATTCTTCCTAACTCAATTGGAGGAAATCAGTGATGACCGTCAAGGTTTGCAGTTTGATTACCATTGCTTTAACAAATCCCCTTTCCTTTCACAGCTTCCCCATTGCCAATTACCACGTCATATTTCGCCGTGCCTATTATCGGAAGTTTTAGCTCATCTATCAGTCTTTGATTGACAAAATTGTGGGTTGCACCGCAGCCAATACTAGACTTCTTTTCCCTCTGTCGTCCCTTTGAGTTTCATCGTCCCCCTCTTGGGAAATCCCATCATTGAGCATAGGGAGATTTCCATGTCTTCCACAATCTCAATTGATGCCAATTCCAAAATTTCTTCTGCTTCGATTTCTTCTGTCTCCTTCTCCTCGCACTCATCGCTGTCGTTCGTGATGAACAACGTTAATTCTCAATTCTCCTTGACCTTACAACTATGGCCTTGCGAATACTTAATGTTGCATCGGAAACACAATCCCTTCTCCAATCATTCTCGATACTCACTGTCCAATAATCGCTTTACCAGTGGTCCTTCTTCACCAGATTCCCCTTGATTAGAATCGAGACTTGCCTCGTCGATCCCAATTCTGAGCCTCTAGGGTTTAGTTTTGTTGCTGAATTAGTTGACGCGCTTTGGGCTTGGGCTTCACCTTTTGAAGGCCCGATCATTCCTAAGTTGGTCAAAGCCAATTTTAGTGCTAGGTTTCAATTGTCGACTAATTGGGCTTCTCTCACACGCTCATCCAAGTCCACGGGACACCTACTGATGACCTCAGCCTGTAAGGAGGGCTCAAGCCCATTAAAAAACGCTTCCGTAAGCATGCTCTCAGCCAACTCTGGTAGCATCGCTGAGTACGTCACGAACTTCTTCACGTAATCTGCATAACTTTCTTCTTGTTTGATCTGGAGTAGCCTTGCCCCCAAGTTTCCTTCAGTCGTCAGATGATAACGCTCATACATCCTCTTCTTTAACTCATCCCACGTCGATATTGGCCGGTGATTGTGGCTCCACCGAAACCAGTCGACCTCGTCCGGAGTGAAGTTGACGATCGCCACCTTCACCTTCTCAGCATTATTCAATTCATGTATTTCGAAATGATATTCTGCTCTATACACCCAGGATTCAGGATTTTCGCCTGTGAAAACCGGCATTTCCAAACGTTTGTATTTGCTCTTGTCCATTCCTCATGTTCCTTGACTCTGGCCTGAATCGACTTCATCCATTTTCTCCTTCATCTTGAGCCGAGATCCATCCGTCGTGCCAAACTATGAGTTTTTCTATACTTTTACAGGGGCCCATAATTATTTCCTTCATACTAGCAATTTCTTTCTCGTTTGCCTCCATCCTCTCCTCTATTTGTTTCTGCGCCATTTGCCTTGTTCGCCCCAGGATTTTAGGGCTCTAATATCAATTTGTTAGGTATCTAATTCCTGCACTCAGTAAACCCAATAACAGCTAGAACAAGAACAAAGCACAAGCTCTAAAATAGTTGTATTGGTATAGAAAGAAAAGACAGTAAGATTGATACAATCAGGAAATAGAAAAGACAATGACAAGCCCTTCACATTGATCCAAGGAGTAGAAGAAATGAAAAAAAAAACTAACAAGTACCCAGCCAATTCGAGAGGAATGCAACTCTCCTTCCAAAAGCTATTTCAGCTCTTCCTCAAATTCGGTGTCCCTCTGCCTTCTTCCTCTATTGGTTTTATAGCCCCTAGTGGTCCCTAACCCATACGGTTATTTCCCCTTTTTCTCTTTCCATGATTATGACCTTGCACGGTTATTCCCTCCCTCATTTAAGATCCTTGGTGTAATTCCTCTTCTACCCCTTCTTTTATATGTGTTAATAATTGGGGGTCTAACAGCATCCTTCAGGATTTTAGTAATTTTATACAATCATTCACATTGTTACAAAAAAAAAATAAGTGACGGCCAAGCTTGAAAATCCCAGAATAACTTGTTTTACCAAATCAATTGTAAATGTTAATTAGGTCTCCAAAATGGGCATTTTCTCCTCTACCATAATAGATATCGTGTGCCATTCAATATGTATTGTTTGATATCCAGTTCTCGGGCTGGACAAAAGATTCTATGGTGAACTCAAAATCTTAATGTGTTTAATGGTTAATTTTGTCTTTGTTACGCATCTCTAATAGCTAAGAGTAAGAACAGCTGGGAGACTGGGATTGTGAGAATTGTGATAAATTCTATTCTAGAGCCAATAAAGCTAGCTGTGCCTCATTCATATTTTCCAACTTGTAGTAGGTTTAACTTCTGATTTACAGGTGGAAAGCTCGATCGCAGGCAATTTTAGCTGTTCTTAAGAATCTCGAAGCTGATTTTTTCTGTCTACAGGTTTGGCCCTCTATCTCTCCCTCTCTCTCCCTCTCTCTCTTTCTCTATCTCAATTGAAATAACTTAAGGAACCTGCGTGATGAAGCTATATCTGTTTTCTGAACTGAGGATGATGATGGAATTTTAAGTGTGAAATAGGATCGCAATGCAATGAGAAAACTTGGATCGTACGTTGTACCAAATTCACAAGATGTTCAAATGTAGTGAAATTGGGGACCACAATGTACAACAAAGTTTACTTCTTGTGTAATTTAAGTTTTTTTTTGTTCAGAAGGATTGAAATTCCTGATTTAACACATACATATATAAAGTCTACAAAATGAGCTATAAACTTGAACCAATAAGTCTTGTAAAAGTAATTAGGGTTCAGTTATTTTGCACCACACAGGATATTGGGATATAAGAAGTGACCTCTTAGTACGTTACAAGCTTTTTAAGAAATATGCGGTTATGCTTTTCTTTGAAGGGGTTGACACTGATTTTTTGAGAATTTGAGGCTGCATTATTCTTTGTCTTTAAATTTCTAATTAGAAAAAGTTTTAGTGCCGGTATGATCACACTGATCAGTTTTTTAATATGTTTATTTTTTAATTGTCACGAAGTTGTTAAGGTTGTTCTACTACATTACACGTGCAATGAAAATTAAATGAAGTCCCTACTTAAGCGAGGTAGATTAGTGAGCTAGTGGAAGGTATCGTTATTAAACTTGTACCTTACGTAGTCAGAAGAAAAAAAAAAAGGTAAGCGAGAAATAACCAAGTACTTTTTTGGGAGGTATTTTTCTCTACTCCATTCCTCTCGGCTGCTTTCATCTTTTTCTTGTAATGCCATCTAGTTTCTTATCTAAGGCCAAGTTGAAAACCTGAAATACTTGCATGGAACATTTATAGATGACCATGAATTATTTGAATAAAGACAGGCTGAAGCTCATTATAACCGCTCTATTTCCCAATGCTTTCCCTTGATTCAAAATTCCAATAATGCACAAATTTTTTTGAAACCCGCCCAGGAAGTTGATGAATATGATAGCTTTTACAAAGGAAATTTGGAAAGGTGTGGATATTCCAGCTTATATATCCAGAGAAGTGGCCAGAAACGTGATGGATGTGGAATTTTTTTCAAGCACGAAAAGTATGCTATTTTCTTTCTTTGTTAATCTTGCTTTTTCTCAGAGAAATAGCTTCTTGTTGTAGGCATTATCATCTTTCCCATATCTTTAATTAAAGACAAAAAATTGACATTTCTAACTGTGGCAATAGAACTTATTTGGAAACCCAGTGGGGGCATAAAGATAACTTCTACAATTCTATTCCCAGTTTTTGGTTGTGTAATACCCTGTTGATTTCATTTTCCTACTGCCTCCAGACCCGTACTCCAGTCAATGTTTTAGTTGTTGACTTTCTCTGTACTTTTGGGATGTCATATATACAAGTTTACCAATATACAAAAGTTCTTAGCTTTTACTGATTGCTTGGCTTGCTGATAACTAACTATTTATTTTAGAGAAGTTGTTCCAATTTTTTCAACTTTAGAC
Source organism: Benincasa hispida (assembly GCF_009727055.1). NCBI lineage: Eukaryota > Viridiplantae > Streptophyta > Magnoliopsida > Cucurbitales > Cucurbitaceae > Benincasa > Benincasa hispida. Next base: position 74,867,821 of record NC_052357.1, on the reverse strand, counting down.
TATCCCATAATATTTTGAATTGTTTGATGCAGCGAAATCCCCATGCATATATTTTGTATTTTCTTGCAATAGATCCATGAAGTCATCTTGCTGGTTATGTTTTTCCTAAATCCAAATTTTCCCCCTTATATTCTGCATCTCATCTAATATTTATTTCCTCCACTGTTTCAGAGCTGAGTTGATCATAGAGGACAGAATTGAATACAATGATCTTGTAGACTCTATACAAGATGATGGTCGTGTAACCAGTGCTAGTAATGATGTTGAATCAAACAAGGGTAACTTCCTTATTATAGCAATTATTATTTAAGTTTAGTCTAAAACAGTTTAAGCTAATGACCAATCAGGAAAGAGAAAGAGTTATGTGCCTCTTCTTTATTTCTGAGGAAGTAGGTTTAGACTCTCTAAGAAATGCTGATTCATTAAATCTGCAAGAGATACTGTAAGATTGAAAGTAATGGGCATTCCTTGCTCTTAGATCCAAGGCGGTTGTATGAGGACAATTTCTTTCTCTGTTTTACCGAGCCAAAAAAAGTCTTGAGGTTTCATTATTACATTCATCTGGTTGGGCGAGAGAAACAACAAAATCTTCTAAGGGTGTGAAAGTTCTTATTGTGATGTTTGGTCCCTTACTAGATTTTCTATTTCTCCATGAACTTTTGTTTCCAAGCTCTTTTGTAATTATTCGATAGGTCTTATTACTCTTGATTGGAGCCCTTTCTTGCACTTCGGTTCCTTTTTGTGGGCTTTGTTTTTATATACCCATGTATTATTTTGTTTTTCTAAATGAAAATCAAGTTTTTTTCACAATTTTTTTTTTTTTTTACATGCATCTGCCTTTAAATAGTATCTAGTGATAGACTTCACTCAGAGTATATTCACTCAGCTTTTATGATTAGTTTGTAGAATTGAGAAGAGCATTACCCATGGTTCCTTTTTTGTATTTCTATTTCCATTTCATTTTTTAAAAGGACAAATATTGGTGTTATATTTTTGGTAATGTTGACTTACTTTGCCATGGCCTACAGGAGCTAATTCTTCAAACATGTGAATTCAGGTTTATCGCCAAAAACCACCACAGCCGATCACGGGGATCCTAACGATCCCCGAGTAAGATTAAAACGTGATTGCGTCGGGATTATGGCTGCTTTCAAACTCAGAAAGCCTTTTCATCATGTTGTAATTGTAGCAAACACTCATCTTTACTGGTAAAATTCTACTTTATAGTTTTCTTTGCCGTTATCTGTAAAGACAATACGGTTGCTTTTAGAACCTGTTGTATTGAAGAACATCTTATCCACTCAATATGTAAAGAAAGGGATATTTTGTTACAGGGATCCAAAATGGGCTGATGTCAAGCTCGCCCAGGCGAAGTATCTTTTATCGCGCCTAGCTCGATTCAAAACTTTAGTAGCTGAAAAATTTGAATGCACACCCTCAATACTTTTGGCTGGCGACTTCAATTCAACCCCAGGAGATAAGGTTTGTGTTCTATCTTGATTTATCATTTGCATCCTGAAGAAATGGTATTTTTTTTATTTTAATTATTATGTTTAAATTATAAGTTTAGTTCCTGGACTATGTCTATTTGATCGCGAAACTTTCAGAAGTGTCTAAAAGGTCCTTGTACGTTCAATTTTGTGCCACTGAGTCCTTGAGCTTTCAATTCATGTGCTTTATAAGGTCTTGCTATGTTGAAAAAAATTATAATTAATTGTTCTATTAGACAGAAATTTGAATTTTATGTCTATGGGATCCTAAACTTTCATTTTTTTGTGTCTAGTAGATTCAAGAATTTAAAAAAAACTTCAAATAGGTCAAGAATCTATTAGACACATAATTGAGAATTCAAAATCTTTTGGATACAAAATTGATGTATAATTCAAATTTATATCTAATTGAATAATTAATTTTAATTTTTTTTCGACAGAATAGAGCCCTAATAAACACATGAATTTAAAGTTCGGGGACCTTTTCCACAAAATTTAAACTTTAGGGATCAGATAAACACAAACCTCAAAGTTACGGGACTAAATTCATAATTTAACTAATTATTATTGAATATGAAAAGTATTTTTTACGTAAGCTCATATAACAGAAACGTAAGAAATATTGGGTACTAGTTAGCTTATGTTATTTTTGGGAAACGCAACTCTCTCTTTATTGATAAGATCGTACTTCAAAATAATTTTCGTTAAAAAAATTAACTCCATAGTTCAAAATGAAGAGAGACGGTAAATAGTTTGGTGTTATAACTACAGGATTCAAATACATAGTTCAAAAACTCGGAGTATTTGAATCCTGTTGAATTAAACGAAAACTAGACTCAAAGTCTATAGGCTTCTAATTAGAATGAAATGTTTCTTGAATCTTACTTAACCTTCACAAACTCCCACCAATGTAGACCTAACACTTGTTACTTGTCTCAAAATTATTTAGGTATACCAATACCTTGTTTCAGGCAACTCCTGTTCTGGATTTTCTCCTGAAAGCTTGGAAGATCTTCCTTTACCTCTTTGTAGTGTCTATGCTTCTATATTAGGGAGTGAACCTTCCTTTACAAACTTCACTCCCGGCTTCACTGGTACTCTTGATTATATATTTCTCTCACCTTCGGATTCTATAAGACCCGTCAGCTTTCTAGAACTCCCAGATTCAGAATGCCCAGAGGTTATTGGTGGGTTACCCAATTTTAACTACCCAAGTGATCATCTTCCTATTGGTGCTGAATTTGAAATCACAATGGAATAAGCTACTCATTTTTCTTTTCTTTTTCATGTTGATTGTTTAGACATTTCTTCTGTGTTCCATCAAAGTTCAGAATGATTGTAATTTGTAAACCTAGATCTTGAAACCAAAATCTTTTTTTTTTTTTTTTTGTTATTTTTATTATGGTTAAATTATAATTTAGTCTTTATACATGTTTGTGTTTTATTTTGTGTCAATTTTGTCTCTAGATATTAAAATATTATGTTAGTCCTTGTACTTTTCTTTTGTCGTACTATCAATAAATCTTAAATTTAGTCCATTGAATTTCAATAAATTTGTTGAAGTTAAGTTTTATCAACATCATCAATTAAAATAATATTTTTTTTTACAATAATCAATAATAAATTAATAAGAACAGTTTAATTTATTGAAAGTATATGATTAAAATGATAAAATATTAAAAGTAAAGCGACAAAAGTGATATTTTAACATCATATTAAATTTTTAGCACTGTTGTAGCACTTTTTTTTCTTTTTAATAGTACTGTTGCATAATTAATGAGCCAAGTTCAAATTAAAATTTGAAACTACCAAAATTATATGTATTAAACCGTGACAAAAGTTGGGAAGCATTAAAGTTGATGTTTATTTCAAATTTAACATTTATTGTTCTATTTGATAATCGTTTTACTTTTTGTTTTTTGTTTTTGAAAATTAAGCATATTTTTTCTCCATTTCTTACAATGATTTGCATCTTTATTAGGTACAATTATTGAACTTTTAGTCAAATAACTTTTGAAAGCTACACTTTTTAGTTCTTAAAATTTGGTTTGATTTTTTAAATCACTGGCGAAAAGTGGATAACAAAGGAAGGAAGTAGTGTCTATAAGTTTAATTTTCAAAAACAAAATGGTTACGAAATAGGGTCTATACTTTTTGTTTTTTGTTCTTTTTAAAGTTAGGTTTATTTTCTCTTCATTTCTTATAATTATTTGCATCTTTTTAAGTAAATGATTGAATTATTAGCCAAATTCCAAGAATAAAAATAAATTTTAAAGGCCATCTTTTGGTGACCATTTAGTTTTTTATTTTTGTTTTTCAAAATTAAGTCTATCGACATTACTTTCATCTCTAAATTTCTTCATTAGTTATTTACTTTTTACCAATGATTTAAAAAATTATGCAAAAAATTGAAAACTAAAAAACAACTTTTAAAAACTTGTTTTTGTTTTTGTAATTTGGCTAAGAATTCAATTATTATACTTGATAAAGATGCAGATCATTGTAAGAAATGAGAAGAAATAAGCTTAATTTTTAAAAACCAAAAACAAAAAATGAAATAGTTACCAAATAGGCCTAAAAGCTATTTTTTTAATTTTCAAATTTTGACTTAGTTTTTTAAATCATTGGCAAAAAATAGATACTTGGGAAGAAATTTGGAGGTGTAAGTAATATCTATAAACTTAATCTTTAAAAAAAAAAATCAAAGGATTATCAAACGAGATCTCAACATCACAAGCTTATAAACAAAAAGTTCTAGTGCACAATAATGTTTACTTCTTACTAGCCACCCAATCATACTTTTTACAAACAATGTTGAAAACAAAAGGAAAAAGACTTATTTTTTTTCGTTTGGTTTTCAAAAGAGTTCCAAAGTGGACCCAAAATATTATTCTAAGCCTAGACACATACATTTAAGTTGGTAGAATTAGAAACACACATGATACTAGTTCCATCACTCATTCTTATGCCTTTAATATCACATTTTACATACAATAATTAGGCATAGTAGTAGTATAAGGCAAAACAGGCATTGAGAAATAAGCATCAACAGAAATCACTTCAATCTTCTTCATTCTCTCATCTTCATAGGCATCACAGCAACATTCATTGTAAAAGGCTTTAGCCTTCCTTAATATATGGCTGATTGTTGAAGTAAAATACCACAAATTCAAGTGAAGTACTTCTCTTGCATTATTCCCAAACTGACCTTTCTTTCTTCTTCTACTCCTTCTTCTTCTTCTTCTTCTTCCCTTGCCATCTCCAAGCTTCTCACTGTCACTCACTTCCTTGTATGCACAATGGCCATTGCTTTCTCTCTTTAAACTCTCTCTCTTCAGGCTCTTTTTTCCTTTCTTCTCAAGCCCTCCAAGCCCTAGAAGTTGGGTGGAAATAGACATTAATAGATGAATGGAAGACAAGGCTTAGAGAAGAAGTCTGCTAAGAAGGTGAAGTCATTTGAGTGCTTTTATAGCAAAGCTTTGGGGATTGAAGGAGCTTTCTTTTACATTTTGATGGGCCTCTATGGTAGTACATGAACATGTGAAAATTGGACCATAGTTAGCTGTCTCCTTGTGCTGTCTTTCTCAATCATCAAGCTTGGTGAAAACAATTTTCTCTAGGTAATTTCTCATCACAAGTTTAATGTCCTTTGCCTTTGGTCATCTTATTCAAGGGCTTTCATTGTGATTAGTGGGTTTTTTTGTCCTTATCTTTTTAAATGATAATGACCCTAAATCATATGGGTCTAGTTGATAAGTTCAATAATGAATGTGATAAGTAGAATTCTGTCACAATTAGTGTAAGTGAAAGTTCATATAAGAATCTTTCTTTTGACATATGCTATATACACACTTTTTTTAGTTTATATTGTTAGGGATTCCAACCTCTTCTCCCTTGATTGAGAATATATTTTAAATCGGTTGGACTATGCTCGAGTTGGTAGATACATATTGTGTTATACACTTGATGACATATGCAATATATAATTTTTGGTTGAAAAGCACTTTTGGTCTCTAAATTTTGATGAAAGTAACAATTTAGATTCTAAATTTTGATTTGTAGAGATTTAGTTTCTCTATTTTCAATTTTGTAATAATTTAGTACTTCAACTTTAATATGTAACAATTTAGTTCTTGTACTTTCAAATGTTTAATAAATTTAGTCTCTAATGTTAAAAAAAAAATTGAAATTTGATGTCAAATTTTATTATTTTATGACGTAGACTTTGTATTTTATAAAAATATCGAGTCTCAAATTAGTATATCGGTTTATTTATGCAAAAATTTTATTAAATCTTAACATTAATTTCCATGTTATGGACTGTTACAAATTTTAAACTATAGGGACTAAATTGTTATAAAATTGAAAGTACAAACTAAAGCCATAAACTAAGGCCTCGTTGGGTAATAATTTGGTTTTTCGTTTTTGTTTCTTAAAATCAAGCATCTTTCATCTACATTTCTTACAATGATTTACATATTTCTTTAAATCATTGGTGAAAGTAGATAACAAATAAAGAAATTTAGATGTTACTTCTACGAAAAATCAAAGCAAAATGATTATCAAATGGGGTCTAAATCGTTACAAATCAAAGTTCATGGGCTAAATTGTTACTTCTAACAAAGTTTAGAGATTAAAAATAGTTTTTATTTTTTTAAAAAAAAAATTGTAGTTTGATTGCAACAAGATTGTTCTAGAACATATGTAATTTAAAGAATTAAAAAAAATAAATAAATAAATGAAAAGAGGATTTCAGGGACCCAAAAAAAAAAACATTGCCAGGTAGGTGCCAGCTAATAGTTGAAAGACGAAAGGATCTTCATCCCCCAAAATTGGTCATAACATTACTTCATTTCAGTGCCCTTATGATTGGTTTTCTTCATTTCCATGTCAGATTTGTCACTGCTTTTTGCTTCATTCTTCAGGCAATTTTCTCACTCTTTTTACCTTTTCTTTTCTTTTTTTCTTTTTTTTTTCCTTCAGGCTATATTATTAAAAATAATAATAATAAAAAATATACTCCTGACTTTCATAAATGCTTCAAAACTACCGTTGAACTTAGAAGTAAAAAATACTTTAGAATGTTATACATGACCGAGACTTAAAATGGTATGGTAATGTCTTAAATTTATGTGGTAGTCCAAATGTTTTATTCCAGATTACTGTCATACTATGTTTGGTCTCAATTTTCGTTTGAAATTTGTCCACTAATGGTATTTTAGAACGTTTATGAAAGTTTAAGGAATAAAATATTGCAACTTTTGAAAGTTTAGAGATATTATTAAAATCAAGAGCAAAGTTCAAGGTATTAAAAGTAAAGTTTTTTTTTTTTTTTTAATCTATTATTGTTGCTTTTTTTTCGTTAGGCTATGAGGATATGTGATTGTTGTTTATGTCTATGAATTCCTTACACCCAAATATTGTAGTAACAGATGGATTGAGAATAGTCAATGTGCACGTAAGTTGGACCTGACATTCACAGATAAATAAATATATTAAAAAATGTAGTTAATGGATATGATTGAGTTTGATTCTCTATTTACGATCAAATTAATGATCGTTAACAAAAGCTTTTATCAAATGGTAAGTCGAATATATTGATTTGAGATGATAATCAATTTCTTATCCATTCCATTATTATTAGCATGAGCATAGTTCAATATTCGTTGTTATATATATTTTTTTTACTCAAATTGAAGGGATCGTCATATTGAAAAATAGACTATAATTTCAAATAAAGTTGCTTGAAATTACACGTTAGTATATTTGAAGGAATGGGGGCACTCCTATTTAAGAGGTCGGTTTACATCGTACAAGGTAATGTGGTCTATGAGACTCTAATAGCTTTCAATATTCCATTTTAAGAATGTTACGTTTCTTAGAGGGAATTTCAATATACGGATTATTTTTTCAATCATACACGTTTATTTAATTCACTAACTTTTTGTTGGTTTTATATATATATATATATATACCCTAAAATATTTGTAAATGATATCAAAATATTATGGTATATTTATGATAAACTATGATAGACTACCATGATATAGATAGATACAAATAATATTTTATCACGGTCTATCGTAGATAGATAATGAAATTTTGTTATATTTATAAATATTTTTGTTCATTTTTCTATATTTGAAAACAACTTTATATATAAACTCTCTAGTTAGTTTCAGTTATGAGGGAAGACCTTGAAATTTTTCTTTTTTTGTCTTTGAACTTTGACGTTCGTATAAAAAAAATACATTTAAAGAGCTTTTTTTTATATACAATTTAGAAAATATGAAAAAATTGATGTGACAACTAATGCGTAAAAATAAAAGATGTGTGATGCCATTCATATTACATGATCATCCAACTACATTGGCTTTATAAGTGATGTGTAAAAAATTGATTAGGTAAATTATTCGCACGTGCATGCGTACATATATATCCTTAATAATACGTTTGAACCATCTACTATTATTGATAAATGATATCGACTCATCTAATATGTAGTTATAAATATAAAGTTTCTTTTACAAATAGATGAGGAAAAACTATTGTGAAATTATACCTAAAAATAACTTATTGAGAAGTTTTAAACCACAACCAAACTATGTATAGTTTACTTGGTTGTCTAATTACAAATTGTCATATCAAAAAATATTTATTTTTTTTCTTAAATATTTTTTTTTATTTTTTTTCAAAAAAAAGGGACTAATTTTTTTCGTTTTATAATAATTATTATTTATTAGCCTAAAGTTTGAATCGACATTTAAAAAAAATGATTTTGTGTTGTGAAAATGAAACCAAGTGGCTATTGATTTTCCCACTTCTCTCCATCAAATAAATTTTCCTTTCAATTGTATTCTTACTTTCTTTTTTTTTTTTTTTTAATTTTAGAATTCCGTCTCTCTAACAGCATTCTATATTTTTTTTAAATAATAATAAGAACTTCCATTAATCGTACAAATAAAAAATTAAATAAAATTGATTGCATTTCTTAAATAGACGCATTCCATAAAGAAACAAAAAAAAAAAAAAAAAAAAAAAAAAAAAAAAAAAATCTTGTTTTCCTCAATTTTTTTTCAGAAGGTAGCTTCTTTTTTTTTTATTTTTTAAAGTGCAATATTGATCTAATTAATTCATTAAACTTCAAAGATAATTAAGTCAATATATATATATATATATATTAAGAATATGGAAAAATACATCCTCAGATATTGAGTTAATTTTCATTTAATCTCTATATTTCAAAATGTTACATTTTTAATTCTTCAATTTAATTTTTATTTTGTTTCTAGATATCAATATTGTACATTTTTACCTTCCAATTTTTTCTAATATGACTTTTGATCTTTGCCTTAGATTTTCTAATTAATTCAATTGTAATGAAAAATGATAAAAACAAATATAATTATAATTATTTTTAACAAAAATTCGATTGTTGAAAATATTGTGTCAAAGCAACTTCTCCTGTTTGATCAAGATTTCCTCATAATGATTAATAGACAATAACATTAAGCATTAAAAGTGATTTTTTTTTTATAAAAAAAATGAAGAAGAAGAAGTAAAAGTGTAAATTTTGAAATTTAAAATCAAACATAAATGAATTATGACAATAATGTAACGTTTTGAAACATAAAAGATGAAAATAATTTGATCCAAAAAGATAATTTTTTTTTCCCCACATAGTATATATACAAAATTAATTTAAATGAGTTTTAAAAAAATGAATATCGAAAATGATATGAATGAGAGGTTAATAAAGTTTGGAAGATATTTTAAAAAAAAAAAAATATCGAAGGTTATGAAGTAATAAAGTGGGAATAATTGAAGTGGGACCCACGCAAGTCATATTGTGACAAAAAAGACATGAGGTCGAAGCCCAAAAGTTGGTCAATGGTTACATCAAAAAGGGCCCACTCATCATTACTTTTCTTTTTATTATTTTTACTCGTGTAATTGTATAGTCAAATAATAATAATAATAATAATAATAATAATCTTTTCGATCTCTTTTTTTTTTTTTTTATCTAGTTTTTATTTAGTTTTTATGTTTCAAAATATTACGCATTTAGATGTTAAATTTTAAGTTTGGTTTTAATTTAATCCCTAACTTCTAAAATGTTACAATTTTTGCCCTTGAGATTTGAGTTTTGTTTTAATTTGATCTCTATATTTCAATATTTTACAACTTTAACGTCGGTTTTTTCCATTAAAAACTCACTTTCATTCATTGATGTCAATATCTGTTGATTCATTTAAAATAATTATAAAGTGAACTTTTAAATTTAAGGGGAAAATACCTTTTTGGTCTTGTTTTGCGTCTAGTTTATATTTAGCCCTTAGATTTCAAAATATTACACATTTAGCTCTTAGACTTTGAGTTTGGTTTCAATTTAGTCTTTAGGTTTCAGAATGTTACAATTTAACCCTTGACATTTGAGTTTGTTTCAATTTAAAACCTATGCTTCTAGATTTACATTTTTAACTTCGATTTTTCATTTAATACTCATTTTCCGTCTTTATTATTAATGTATGTTAATAAATTTAAAAGAATATAACTAATAAGTTTTGTTATATTTATCACTTTTAAAAGTTAAATTCAAATTTTTTGCTTCATAATTATTTTTAATTAATTAAAAGACATTGATGTCAATGACTGAAAATGAGTACTTGATGAAAAATTAATGTTAAAAATGTAAAATCTTGAAACATAAGGACCAAATTGAAATAAAACTAAATTCTCAGTGGTAAAATTGTAACATTTTGAAACCTAGAGACTAAATTGAAACGAAACTCAAAACTTAATAACTAAATATGTAACATTTTGAAATTTATAGACTAAATAGAAACTAAACCCAAAATCTATAAACCAAGAGATAATTTTTCCTAAATTTAATTTTAAAGATAATGAAAAATAGTGAAACATAATTGTAAACTTTGAACTCTAAGTTTCCTATATAAGCATGTTTAGCCAAAGGAATGTTATATTAATTATTTGATAAGTGGAGATCCATGGTTACTTACAGGGGTTATGAAGGAAGGGAAGGAAAAATAAATTAATTGAAGGAGCTCACTAATTGGAATTGGCAGGAAACACTAAGTACGGGATGAGGTGGCGGCTTGACCATTGAACACGGGAGGCAACAGGAAGAATAAATGGAAGCGGAAATTCAGAAGCTTGGTTTGGCAACTGACTTGAGCAAATTAAGTGAGATCAATGCAATTTGAAAGTTGGGAGAATCTAGTTTTCGAGGTTATTTTTCCGGAGAAAGATCCCAAAAGGAGAAGAACAAAAAGTGAAGAATTTGCAAAATGGGCAGATTCTCGGATTAATCAAGACCTAGGGTGAAGATTGAAAGCTCCAGGCCAAACTACAAGGAATTTTCGGTTGATATTTTAAGGTAAGAAATTGACTCAATTATAAACAAGTTTGTAGAATGAAGTTTCTTAAAAAGAGTCCTGGATTTTGAGTTATGAATTTTTGAAGTTAAAATAGGAAATTTGTGCATAAACCAGTAGCTGCTTAGGAAGATTAAGCAAACAGCTCACTATAGAGAGCGAGAGAGAGCAAGAGCAAGAGGTGGATCTCGATAAGGACAGGAATCTCGCTGGTTTTGCACTTAATCTCGCAAGAAAGTGCCAAATCTCACTGGGAATGGTAAATCTCGCTCATGAGGATGATCTCACTCATAAGGATGATCTCGCTCATGAGGGTGATCTCGCTCGTGATGATCATCTCCTAGTAATGCTGATTTTGTTGATAAAAGTGTCATTAGTAAACGAACCCTCTAAGGCATTTTGCTGAGAATTCTAAGGAATCTAACCGGGAATTATGTCCTTTCAGGCCAAGAAGAGCTATGAGAGGCATATAAACCGTTAAGAGCCCCGAAAAGCTGTGAGTGACTAAAATGAACTTAATGCTTTCAATACTTATGCATAAAAGACCATGTAAGTTACAGTGATGTTGGTGATGAATTTATACTTCCTCAAGCAACAAATGTTTAATGAATAGCATAGCGTATCTTCTCCAACTTGTATATGTTTTAACGCATGCCAAGGTATGTTGTGAATTCATTACAAAAGTTAAGTTCCTATGTTGAAGCTGCGTTCTGGAGGAAGGCTATGATGAATGAGTCTTTATGTAAATGGCATGTAAATGAAACTTAATTTGATGCTAGAAAATAACCTGGTACTAAAGGACACGGATAAGGTATATGGATAATAGTACCTAAGGTGTTGACGGTACTTAGAAGACTCCACGTTCACGTAGGTAGTTCTGAATGAGAGGCCAAAGTATGGGTTTCCTAGGCCATATACCAGCAAAGGAAGGCCGAAGTATGGATCTCTTGGCCGGTAACAGACGTTGGGAGCTAGAGCAATGTATGCTCGTTCTCAACTTGGGAATAATGATGTTTAATGATGTTTAAGAGTAGTTATCAATGTTTATATTAGAGGAAGTTGCTTGAGATGCCCATTGGTATATTACATGTTTATAGTGATGTAATGCATGGTGTAATATGATTCTATAGTTCAACTCACTAGGCTACTAGCTCACAGATTTTCTATGTTTTCCTTTTCCAGGTAGCAGTCAAATTCCTCAAGGTTGATCCTGCTGCTGCTTGCCACTGAAAGGCCCGGCTTGTCAAGAAGAACTTAGGTTGATGGTCTGCCTATGTACACATGTTTTGAGAGGGACTAGGGCTTTGTTAGTGATGTTTGGGCCCCAACTGTAAATATTTTACCTGTAGATGTTTTGTCAATGACTTTTTGCATGTGATTATATAAACTTATGTAGAACCTTATGAAGGCATGTTGTATGCGTAGATTAATAATGTTTAACAGGTTGGTGTTTAGGTTAGAAGGCTTAGGTGGTAAGTGTTAGCAGTAAGGCTGGTAACTGCTACCGTCAAATCTCTTTCCAGATTAAGAGGGTAATCTGGGAACGGGGTGTGACAAGTTGGTATCAGAGCATAATGTTTTGGGAATAAGAGGGAAAGTTTATGCATAAGTCTAAGTCCCTAAAGTGTAAGTCCCTAACATGTGTACATTGTAATAGGTGGAATGCCAAGGCAAAGTGGCAAACAGAGTAGGTAGATAGGAGGCAGCAATACTGACCTTACCAATAGAGGCTCAGAGATTAGAAAGAACCCACCGAGTGGAAAGAGGAAGGTGAACAATCCAGTGGGCCAAAAAGTGACGTCTGAAGGAGAGTCTAGTATTCCCCAGGCAAGGGCAGATTCCCAGCTAGAAGATATAGTTTTTGACAGGATAATGTAGAGGTTAGCAGCCAATGTGGACTCAATACGAGCCGACCCAGAGAAGAAATATGGCATTGAGAGGTTTAAAGCCCTAGGGGCTGTGACATTTGAAGGTACAGCAGACCCAGCTAAAGCCGAGTTATGGCTGGATGTAGTTGAAAAATGTTTCAATGTTATGAGCTATCCAGAGGACAGGAAGGTAGGATTAACAACCTTTCTACTATAGAAAGGAACGGAGAAATGGTGGAAGGTGATATCCACCAGACGAGCTAGTACAACTGCGATGTTATGGCCTGAGTTGAGAAAGGCCTTTGAAGACAAGTATTACCCCAGCTCGTTCCGATATGCGAAAAAGGATGAGTTCCTCATACTGACATAGGGAACGATGTCAGTGGCAGAATATGAACAGAAATTTACAAAGTTATCATAGTATGCTCTACCGATTATTGCTGAGGAAAGATATAGATGCAGGAAGTTTGAACAAGGTTTGAGGAAAGAGATCAGAACTCCGGTGACATCTACGGCTAATTGGCTAGACTTGAACCAGTTAGTAGAAACGGCGACACGAGTCGAACGGAGTTTGGCAGATGATGAGCAGTTGCAAAGGGGCAGTGAGGCTGTAGTAGGACCAAGAGATAGGGGATCCTGACCTCCAGTTGCAATTTAGACTAGTGGAAGCCAATTCAGGGGTACGAGTTGACAGGGATCCAAGAAGAGGAAATCGAGACCCTTGGCCAGTGCAGTCAACCGACCAGAAATGCCACGAGCTGGTGAGTCGATAGCCAGCACAGACAGGAAACCGATGTGCCCTAGTTGTGGCAAGAGGCATTTTGGAGTATGTTATGATGGCAGAGAGGTATGTTTCCAATGCGGACAAATAGGGCATTTCAAAAGAGACTGTCCCCGGGTGAACAGAGAAGCCCCAACAGCACAGCAGACAAACTCCCAAATAGTTAACCAACCAAAAGGCGCTGGAAATCGAGGCGAAGGGTCAAGTGATGCCAAGCAGAAGGGTGTCGTAGGTCGACCCCAGTAACAGGGGCGAGTGTATGTTGTGGCACACTAAGAGGCAGCGGAGTCTCCAGATGTTGTGACCGGTAATGTCATATTATGTAGACAATCTGCTCATGTTTTATTTGACCCTGGTGCCACACATTCATTTATATCCAGCATGTTTGTATCTAGTATTGATAGATTGTTTGAGCCTATGCCTGAAGAGCTATATATCTCTACCCCTATGGGAGATGTGATAATAGTAGAGGAATGTTATAAGCATTGTGAAATGTCGATCAATGGTCAAGACTTTTATGTTGATTTACTTCCCCTGGATTTGTTAGAGTTTTATGCTATCCTAGGGATGGATTTCCTAAGTAAATATCGTGCTTTAGTGGACTGCTACAAGAAAGAAGTAATGCTCAGAAAATCAAGTGGCCAGGACGCAGTTCTGGTAGGAAGCAAAAGATTAATTGCAGGAAGTCTAATATCAGCAGTGAAAGTTAGAAAGCTGTTGAGTAAGGGATGTAAGGCCTATCTAGCTCACGTAGTGATTGCTCAAAGGAAAGAGCTGAACCCCAAAGACGTCCCCGTGGTAAATGAGTTTCGAGATGTATTTCTTGAGGAATTATCGAGATTGCCACCCGATAGAGAACTGGAGTTCACTATTGACTTAATTCCAAGAAAAACTCCCATATTGCAGGCACCATACAGAATGGTGCCAACTAAGTTAAAAGAATTAAAGGTTCAGCTGCAAGAGTTAATTGACAAGGAATACATTCGACCTAGTGTATCACCTTGGGGAGCTCTAGTGTTATTTGTAAGGAAGAAAGACAGTACACTTAGATTGTGTATCGACTATAGGCAGCTGAATAAGGTAACGATTAAGAATAAATATCCGTTACTACGCATTGATGATTTGTTTGATCAGCTAAGAGGAGCCATAGTGCTTTCAAAGGTAGACCTAAGATCGGGTTATCATCAATTGAACGTGAAGGAAGCTGACATTCCTTAAACCGCATTTAGAACAAGATATGGACATTATGAATTTCTAGTAATGCCATTTGGACTGACAAATGCCCCTGCAGTATTCATGGACCTTATGAACAAGGTATTTCATCCCTACTTGGACCAATTCGTGATAGTATTCATTGATGATATATTGGTATATTCTGGCAGTAGGGAGGATCATATGACCCACCTGAGGATAGTATTGCAGGCGATAGGCAATTGTATGCTAAGTTCAGCAAGTGTGATTTTTGGTTAGATCGGGTTGTATTACTCGAGCATGTTGTTTCAACAGATGGTATTAGTGTAGATTCCCAGAAGACGGAAGCAATAGTTAATTGGGAACGACCTGAAACAGAGGCTAGTATCAACGCCAGTGCTTACCTTGCCTATTTTAGGTAAGAAATTTGAGATTTATTGTGACACATTCCGACAAGGATTAGGATGTGTGCTGATGCAGGATAGGAAAGTGATTGCATATGCATCTCGTCAACTTAAGAAGCACTAGAGCATTTATCCTACGCATGATCTAGAGCTGATAGCAGTTGTTTTGGCTCTGAAGTTGTGGAGACATTATTTATTTAGAGAGCGTTGCAGAATACTCACAGATCACAAGAGCTTAAAATATATTTTTGATCAAAAAGAGTTAAATCTGAGATAAAGAAAATGGATTGAGCTAATCAAAGATTATGATTGTTCCATCGAATACCACCCTGGTAAGGCTAATGTTGTAGCGGATGCGCTATGTAGAAAATCCTCGGGATCCAGGGCCATTATTGGCTCAATGAGAGGAATGCTATTGCAGGAATTCAGGAATTCTAGAACCGCCTTATCAGTGTGACAGTTAGGAGGATTGATAGCTACATTCCAGGTAAGGCCTACCTTAGTAGAAGACCTTAAGCAGGATTAGTTGAAAGACCCTGATCTTCAGAAGATTACTAATGATAAGTAAGGGAATCAGAGTTGACTTTCAAGTGAGAATGGATAATGTACTAGAAAAGGAGGGAATAATGTGTGTGCCTAATAAGCTACGACTTAAGCAAGCCATTCTGGAAGAAGCATATAGTTCCGCTTATGCTATGCATCCAGGGAGCACCGAGATGTATAGAACTTTGAAGAGATCTTACTGGTGGCCTGGGATGAAGAGAGATAGCAGAATATGTTGATCGATGTTTAGTCTGTCAACAGATGAAACCTGAGAGACAAAGACCACCAGGATTACTAAACCCACTCACAGTGCCTAAGTGGAAGTGGGAGCATGTGACAATGGACTTTCTATTTGGATTGCCTAGAATGCCCTCAGAATACGATGGCATTTGGGTAATAATCGATAGACTAACCAAGACGGCCAAGTTTATACCAGTAAAAGTTACTTTTACACTAGACCGTCTAGCTAAGATTTATGTGGATAGTATAATCAGTCAATATGGAGCCTCAGTGTCGATAGTGTCAGACCGAGACTCGAGATTTACTTCAAAATTCTGGCCTAGTCTACAAAAGGCTATGGGCACTAAACTGCATTTCAGTACGGCTTTTCATCCACAAAATGATGGACAGTCGGAAAGAACTATACTGACACTGGAAGATATGTTAAGAGCTTGCGTGTTATAGTTCAAAGAAAGTTGGGATACGCAATTGTTGTTGATCGAATTTGCATATAACAATAGCTACCATTCTAGTATCGGAATGACTCCCTATGAAGCGTTGTATGGTTGACCTTGTAGGACCCCAATATGCTGGAACGAAGTCAGAGAATGACAGTTATTGGGTCCAGAATTAGTTCAACAAACAACGGAAAATGTGAAGCTTATTAGAGATAATCTTAAGGCGGCTCGGGATAGACAGAAGAGCTATGTTGATAAACGAAGAAAAGAACTAGAATTTGAAGTCGGAGATCGAGTATTTCTTCGATTGTCCCCATGGAAAGGAATTCTCCGATTTAGGAGGAAAAGGAAGTTAAGTCCACGATACATTGGACCATATGAAGTTGCGGAATGGGTTGGTTTAGCAGTATATAGATTGCAGTTACCTATGGAGCTAACTCGTATTCACGACGTATTTCATATGTCAATGTTAAGGAAGTATGTGCCTGATCCTATGCATATACTGGCAACACAACCAATACAACTCAAAGGAGATTTATCTTACGAGGAAGAGGCCATCGAGATTTTAGACAAGAAAGAACAGGTACTAAAAAATAAGATGATTCCTTTGGTGAAGGTACTATGGCGTAATCATGGAACCAAAGAGGAAACCTAGAAACATGAAGAGCTAATGAGAAAGAGATATCTTCAACTTTTCTAATGATATATCAGGTAAATTTCAAGGACGAAATTTCTTTTTAGGGGGAGGTGATTGTAAACCCCAAACTCTAAGTTTCCTATATCAGCATGTTTGGCCAAAGGAATGTTATATTAATTATTTGATAGGTGGAAATCCATGGTTACTTACAGGGGTTATAAAGGAAGGGAAGGAAAAACAAATTAATTGAAGGAGCTCACTAATTGGAATTGGCCGGAAACACTAAGTGCAGGATGAGATGGCGGCTTGACCATTGAACACGAGAGGCGGCAGGAAGAATAAATGGAAGCGAAACTTCAGAAGCTTGGTTTTGGCAAATGACGTGAGAAAATTAAGTGAGATTGATACCATTTGAAAGCTGGGAAAATCTAGTTTTTGAGGTTGTTTTGTCGGAGAAAGATCTCAGAAGGAGAAGAACAAAAAGTAAAGAATTTGCAAAAGGGGCGGATTCTCGGATTAATCAGGGCTCGGGGTAAAGATTGGAAGCTCCAGGCCAAACTACAAGAAATTTTCGGCTGATATTTTAAGGTAAACTCAATTCTAAACAAGTTTTTAGAAGAAAGTTTCTAAAAAAGAGTCATGGATTTTGAGTTATGAATTTTTGACATTAAAACAGGAAATTTGTGCGTAAACAAGCAGCTGCTTAGGAAGATTAAGCAGGCAGCTCACTATAGAGAGCGAGAGGTGGATCTCGCTAAGGAGGGGAATCTTGTTGGTTTTGTACTGAATCTCGCTAGAAAGTGTCAAATCTCGCTGGGAATGGTAAATCTCGCTCATGATGATCATCTCGCTAGTAATGCTGATTTTGTTGATAAAAGTGTCATTAGTAAACGAACCCTCTAAGGCATTTTGCTGAGAATTCTAAGGAATCTAACCGGGAATTATGTCCTTTCAGGCCAAGAAGAGCTATGAGAGGCATATAAACCGTTAAGAGCCCCGAAAAGCTGTGAGTGACTAAAATGAACTTAATGCTTTCAATACTTATGCATAAAAGACCATGTAAGTTACAGTGATGTTGGTGATGAATTTATACTTCCTCAAGCAACAAATGTTTAATGAATAGCATAGCGTATCTTCTCCAACTTGTATATGTTTTAACGCATGCCAAGGTATGTTGTGAATTCATTACAAAAGTTAAGTTCCTATGTTAAAGCTGCGTTCTGGAGGAAGGCTATGATGGAATGAGTCTTTATGTAAATGGCATGTAATGAAACTTAATTTGATGCTAGAAAATAACCTGGTACTAAAGAACACGGATAAGGTATATGGATAATAGTACCTAAGGTGTTGACGGTACTTAGAAGACTCCACGTGCACGTAGGTAGTTCTGAATGAGAGGCCAAAGTATGGGTCTCCTAGGCCATATACCAGCAAAGGAAGGCCGAAGTATGGATCTCTTGGCCGGTAACAGACGTTGGGAGCTAGAGCAATGTATGCTCGTTCTCAACTTGGGAATAATGATGTTTAATGATGTTTAAGAGTAGTTATCAATGTTTATATTTAGAGGAAGTTGCTTGAGATGCCCATTGGTATATTTACATGTTTATAGTGATGTAATGCATGGTGTAATATGATTCTATAGTCACTCACTAGGCTACTAGCTCACAGATTTTCTATGTTTTCCTTTTCCAGGTAGCAGTCAAATTCCTCAAGGTTGATCCTGCTGCTGCTTGCCACTGAAAGGCCCGGCTTGTCAAGAAGAACTTAGGTTGATGGTCTGCCTATGTACACATGTTTTGAGAGGGACTAGGGCTTTGTTAGTGATGTTTGGGCCCAACTGTAAATATTTTACCTGTAGATGTTGTGTCATGACTTTTTGCATGTGATTATATAAACTTATGTAGAACCTTATGGAGGCATGTTGTATGCGTAGATTAATAATGTTTAACAGGTTGGTGTTTAGGTTAGAAGGCTTAGGTGGTAAGTGTTAGCAGTAAGGCTGGTAACTGCTACCGTCAAATCTCTTTCCAGATTAAGAGGGTAATCTGAGAAAGGGGTGTGACAATAATTAATTATAATTATATTAATTATTTTAAATTTGTTGACATATAATGACATTAAAGACGAAAAAAAATAGTATTTTAGTGAAAATTCGAGGTTAACAGTATAAATATTGAAACTATGGATCAAATTGAAATCTCAAATATCAATGGTAAAGTTGTAATTGAAGGAACTTTTATTCAAGAATACCTACGAGCGAAAGTGGATCTTTCCAATTCATTGTGACAGAATTACCACGTATACATTCAAACATACTAATATGCATTCATAATGTTAAAAAGACCAAAAGATCCTACCAATTGAAGACTTCTTCTTCACATCGAATCTGAAACACAATCGTCTACCTCGAACAGTCACCACATGAATGGAAGGAAACAGAGATGACAGCACCACTCAAAGTCCTCAGTATTCTTGGAGTGAGAATCCAAAGTGTGGGCTTTGTTCGGATTTGGCAGAGGGAAAGAGAAAAAGAGATCATACACAACGATCAAGCAAGTAGAAGATAAACTCGTCTATCGTATAGACAAGATGCTTGATCGTTTAGGTGAAGTATACGATTGTATAGGAAAAGGTAAGCGGTCGTCTATACGATCGTGTAGAAAAAGGGTAAGCGATCGTCTAAACGATCGTGTAAGAAAAAACTAAGTGATCATCTATACGAACGTTTAGTAAATATTAGGAGTTAAACGATCGCTTAAGAAAAGCTAAATGATCGTTTAGTAAATAGCGTGCGATGGTGTAATCGGTAAGCAATCGCTTAGCAATATCGTATAAGTAAGCGATCGTGCAGGCACTATCGTATAGCACTGATTTTCTAAGCGATGACACACTTTTTAATATAATGTCTGCGCATCTTATGCTTAACACATCGCGAGCTATTTATACATCTCAAAGTGATCTTTCAACACACTCATTCGTTATTAAAACAGAAGAGACGCCTTCCCATTTTCCTTTTAACCGTCCAATGAATGTGATCTCATCATATTCATAACATATAAATTAATATCATATATTAATTATAGTATTTTTCCTCCATTAGATATAAATCATATTTATATCCAATTTCCTCCAAATTAATGTATCTCATACACAAAATTAATTATATCATATATAATTAACTAGTTCGATTATATTATATATAGTCGAACTCCCTCTTGTCAATTTGAACATTTCAAACTGACCAAAAACTTGACTCTCAACTTGTATCCAAGCTACCAAGGGGACCTTATGGACCTAAGGCTCGAAGCTCTAACGGTATGTGAATAGTTTAGTAAACTCTTTAGTCACGATATCCACCATCCGTTAACTGCTAGGCATTCCACTAAAGACCGACAGTTGAACTCTTCTTGCCATAGATATATTTCTATGTCAATTGGATATAACCAATCATCAGTACGATGACCCTTCACAGATGCTCGTAATTATAGTAGGCCAATTTACCGTTTTACCCCTATAATTACATCTTCCTTCTTAAGTACCACTGATCCCTCTAATGAACAATACAACATAGCCCTACTATGTGTGAACACCTCTCGGGTCACGAGAAGGTGTGTGGCGCCACATCGTTCAAACCCCGGGATCAGTCCTTAAGAGCGCAATCTATCTACTTACCCCTGTTTTGAGGAATGAGTGAACTTCATCTTGTGAAGCTGAGTTTCCAGTTCTTAAATCAGACGAATCCCCAAAGTGGTAGGTTTGAGTCGGCGCTCTGGCCACTCACACCCATGCAAATTAAATGACCACCCTCAATGGCAGGAGCTCCCAACTCACTCAGGATTGAGGTCATGTTACCTATAGTCATCCTAGTGAAGTGAAGTCTTAGTCATGAATGAAGTTATATGACAAGACATTAACACTTCAAGGCCAGGTCTTATACAAACTCTTTGTATAGGACACCCCCGCTCGCATGTCCACTACACGAATGATCAGGATCAAACCATCTGTTACAAGTCACAACATTTGTAACAATTCCATAAAACGGGTCGCGTTCGTAGTGTTATCAGGATAAGGTTTCCTTTCTATATCCATGTACTACATACTATTTTGGTTGTCACTTAAGACATGATCCACTTGTATGTCACTACATACGTGCTTATGTTACATAAAGACAACCAGGGATATTAAGTTTATTGGTTTGTGGTAAAATAAAGAACATCTAAATGTGCAAAGTCAATAAGTGAAGTAAATATCATATATATTATACATTACAAGTGTTCTTACAAAGTTGTTTACAAACTATAAGACACGAGACTTTAGGGCACAAACCCCAACAGTAACATTTGTAACATAACTCAAAACTTAGACTAAATATGTAACGTCTTTAAACATGGGGACCAAAAAAGTATTTCTCTCCTCCACTAATAAAATACATTTTTTTGTCCCAAAATTTGAGGTTTAGTTTTCATTTAATCCTTACATTTCATTTTTTTTCTAGAAAATATTTCAAATGTTATTATTTTAGTCTTCAATTTTGAATTTGATTTCAATTTATTCTATAAACTTCAAAATGTTATAATTTTATTTTTGAGGTTTATTGTTTCGATTTGACCTCTATATATAATTTATGTATACAATTATTTTAGGAATTATAGTTAATTTTGCATTGATCATTTAAAATTAGCTTCAAACTATTTTTCTTTTAGAGTTCGTAACATGTGAGGATAAGGATTTCAACCTTTGACCTTATGGTCAATAACAAATGACTTAACCAGTTGAATTACGCTTAAATTTGTAATTAATTTTAAACTTTTAGAACATAATAGTTAATTTACTTTTTATGGCTTCAAACACTTATTGCCTATTAATTAAACTATTAAAACATGAAATTAGTATAAATTTCAGTTAGATATAGCTGGAAAATAGTGACAAATAATATAACCATGTAAGCATTCTTTTAATCTCTTATATAATTTTGCTAAACAACTAAAGTAATTGAAGACACATACATCAATTATAACCCTACTTGTAACTGAACTTAAATAATAATAATAAATTATATCTCATTGATTATATAATGGCTATTCTTTAAATTAAATAATAGTTTTTTTTGCTGGGACAGAGCTACTAAAAATCATACTGAATATATATATATATATATATAATGGCTATTCTTTAAATTAAATAATAGTTTTTTTTGCTGGGACAGAGCTACTAAAAATCATACTGAATATATATATATATATATATGAGCTAGTGAAGTTTGTTGGAATATGTATGACATCATTTGATTCTCTTTAAATGAAAATTTAAATGTCTAATTTTGTTATCTTAAAATTATTAAGTGCAAATCTAACAACTAAACAAACTTAGGTAAAATGATAATTTCATAATATATTTATATAATATTTTCAACCAATGTTGAATATATATATTCATTCATTCATTCTCAATTATAAAACTTCACCCTAAGTTTGATGTACTTATAAAACAACCATTCAATTTTAAAGCCAAACATTTATCAAATCTGATTTTATTTTGTAATATTTAATAAAAATTTAAAAATATTAAGACATTGTTTAGCAACCATCTCAATTTTTGTTTTTAAATTTTGAAAATTGAGTTTATTTCTGGTTGATTACTTACGATGATTTGCATCTTTCTTTAATAAATTGTTTAATTTTTAACAAAATTTTAAAAATAAAAACCAAATTTTAAAAGTTGCAGATCCGTTGGTAAGCTCTTCGTTTTTTGTTTTTGTTTTTTATAATTAAGCCTATTTCTCCCCACTTCTTACATTGATTTGCATCTTTGAGTACAATAGTTGAATTCTTAACTAAATTCTAGAAACAAGAATAATTTTTGAAAAAACTACATTTTTAGTTTTCAAATTTTGACTTGATTTTTTTAAACCATTAGTAAAAAGTAAATAACAAAAAAGAAATTTAGAGATGGAAGTAGTGTTTTTAGACTTAGTTTTTAAAAATAAAAACTCAAAACCAAATATGGTCTTATCTCTTAGTTTTCTAGAGGGTGGTGAAAACGCTACTTTTTTAGCTTCAGAGTTTGGAAGAATAGGTGAATTTGGTACTTGAGTTTTCAAAATATACTTTTTTAGTCTTCAAGTTATTTATAATAGGTATATTTAGTTCATGAAATTTCAAAAGTACGATTTTTTTGTACCGAAATTTTAAGAATAAGTTTATTATTATTATTGTGAATAATTAGATGACATTTTGAATTATAAGAAATACATTTAAAAACTAATTCAAGAGAGAATGAGAGAATTTTATAGAACTATTATTATAATGTAAAATAATAATTAAAAAAAAAACACTGTTTGAACTAATTAAATCTATTTTTAAAAATTCATGGACTACATTTTGAAAATTTAGGGTCGAATGCATATATCTTGAAAAGTAGGGATGTCCAAAAAATTCGATGACTTAAAAAACCGATCAATTCAACTGGGTTGAGTTCAAATAAATGAAAATTTTATGGATCGGATTGGTTCATGGGTTCACTTAATATAACCTAAACCAACTCGAATTTATTATTAACTTTAAGATAAATAATTTTTATTACTTATAACACAATTATTTATACATATATTGATTTGAATTTTATTTAATTCCAATATTTTTTAATAATTTATTTTTCAACAACTCTTAAAAGTAGTTTCTTTGCACTTTAAAAATATTTTTTTTACTATATAAATTGAAATTGAGTTGTGAATCTTAATTTATATATGAAAACAATTAAATAAGATTTTTACAAAAAAATTTAAATAAATAACCCGATTAACCCGAACCAACCCAACTCAAATATTTCATGGTTGGTTTGGGTTGGGTTAATTTTTTAATAAGAGTTATTTGGATTGAAAAAGTTTACAACTTTTCAACTTAATCCAATCCAACCATAAATATCCTTATTAAAATGAGGATTTTTTTTTTTTTTTTTAAAAAAAGGCAAATTCGATGATTAAAATTATACCTTTTGACAACTCAACAATCAAACACATGTATTCTTTAAGATTCGGACTAAAATAAATGCCAAAAAAAAAAAAAAAAAAAACCCAACTATTATTAATTGTAAAAATAAAAAAAATAAAACATTTTGAGTGACTTGCCCGCCGACAGAGGAAATCATTAAATATTTTGGCGTTAATTAACTGGTCCCATCTTTTTTAAGGGGTCCCATTGACGACAGGCCATATTTTATTTCAATGGTTTTTATATGGTTACTTTATATCTCTTTTTCATAAATTATCAATTTTTTTTTTTCTTTTTCTTTGACGAGGGATTAAAATCTGTCTTTTAGATATATATTCTTTTAACGAATATATTTAGACCACGTTTATCAAACTTTAATGAAAATTGGTGTAATCGTAATGAGATTTCATTGATGCATGTATCGTAATAAGTCTGAGCCACAAACGTGTTTACCTAAAATTATGAATATGTCACATTTTGTTGTTAATGTTATTGTTCTATTACTGTTTGACCCTAACGATAACAGGTAACTATGACGGTAACAATAAATGTGGTAATTTCATAATTTTCGTACTATTACAGTAAAAATATGTGCAATGATGATGACAACAATAAAGTAGCAGATCCCACATAAATTTTAACCGCAATTAGATTGAATGTCCTTCATTCCTCAATTAGATTACATGATTTGATTACAAATTTCAAAGTGGGTCCCACATAGATCATTACGATTACGTAAAGAACACAAAAAAAACAATCAACTCAGAGCCCTTTTTTATATTACCATTAACTAGTGTAAATGTGGTCTTATCTTGGGTAGGCAAAAATCCCCATGGGTCGGGTTCCCGCCCCGATCGAGACGGGGAATCCCTAGTTTGACTAAGGATGGGGTCAACCAGAGATTGTAACTGGGACTCCGATCGAGGACAGGGAGGGTATCCCCACCTCGTCCCCGTCCCTGATTAACTATTTATATTATATATATATATATATATATATATATTTTAAAAAAACGGAGATGGATCCCTGAGGGGAGATACTCCTGCAAGAACGGGGATGGGGAGTTCTTCCGTCCCAGTCCTGTTGCCAACCCTAGTCTTATCTCTTAGTTTTCTCGAGGGTAGTTATTTTAAATGACAAAATTATTGAAAATATTTTTAAATATAGCAAAATGTCATATAGTGATAGACATCGATAGATAGTGACAATTTGATATATTTGTAAATAAGTTGACTCATTTTCCTATATTTGTAAATAGTCATTTTCTAAATAATTTATATATATATGTTATTAATTTCTATATTAGCTAAAATCACAAATTACCTACTATATGAAATAACTGCAAAGTTTAGTATTAAAAATATTATATGTTTTTTTGTTTCAAAAATTTGAAACAGACTACACAGTCAAACAATAAAATAAACATTAAATTATTTATAAGTTTATATCTTCGATCTCTATCTTTTAATTTTAATTTCATTTCAAATTCTATATTTTAAACAGTTGAATACGATTCTCATTTTTTGAATTTGGTTAAATTCAACGAAATAAATTGCCTAATTTTATATATTGTTTGATTGAATCTTACCGAATATATCTGTTTATTAGTAAGGAGAAAAAAATAAATAAAACTCACCAAATTATTCGTATTTACATTTATAAAAAATCAATACGTATTATTCATTAGTCATTATAATATAATTAGATAATTTGTTTGACTTATAATCCAAGACTTGAGCCTCTGCAAAATATATATATTTATATATTTTAAATCAATCCGACTTGCACGTTACTCTAGGTCATTAAAAATATATACATCATATCATAAAATTTAATCTTAAAAAAATATTTAAATTTACATTTGTTAATTACAAAATCTAGTGATGGTCTTTTAGGTAGATATGTCCGCAGGGCGAAGTCAAAGATATCATTCTCCATCCCCGTTCTTGCACCCCATTTCATTCCTTCCATTTCATTTCCTATCTCCATGAAATTCTCCATGGGATCGAGGTAGGGATTTACTTTTTTCTAGAAAGTCAATTCACTAGAGCAAATTTTAATTAAATAATTAACTTTGTCACTAAATTGTTTATTATAGCTAGTTTTATATGAAAATTTGAATTAAAAGATAAATTAATCAAAATTTGGCCCAAAAACTAATTTTTTAGGAGAAAGAAATAAAAATAAATCAAATTATTCACACATATAATCTAAATTTAAACACTCAATTTAAATATATTTATTACCTTTCCCAATAAATAATCAAATTTGAAACCTAAATGTAGTATTTATATAATAATAATAATAATAACGTGACATTAGACAACTATACTAAATAAATATGTAGAAGTTAATCGGGACGGGGACGAAATTTTATTTAGAAGCTAATCATTCCTCGTCCCCATCCTCGATTTAGCTTATGAGGAATTTTTTTCCTCAGAAAAATTGGACAATCTCTATTTTTAGGTTTCTGTTTACTTGGTCTATGAATATCTCAAAGTGTCTCATAAGCTCATGAACTTTCAATTTTATGTTTAATGTCTTTAAATTTTAAATTTTGTGTCTAATAGATTTTTAAATTTTCAACTTTGTATCTAAGGGATTTTAAATCTTCAATTTTGTATCTAATGGTTCCATGATATATTTATTTAACTGATCTATTGTATATAAAATTGAATTGTATGTTCAATTTAGTTAACTCTAAGATCTCAATTTTATGTTTAATATATAAATGAATAAAAAAAACATGTTAAATATAATAGATACAAAATTAAAAAGAGATTTATTATAAAAAAAAATTTAAAAATTGAGATCTATAAAACATAAAATTGAAAGTTTAAAAATCTATTATATATTTTATAATATTTAGAGATATATTTGATATAAAATTAAAAATTAATAGACGTATTAAATATTATTGAAAGTTTATGGACTAAATAAAATACATATATAAGAGTTTATGGACTAAATTTGTAATTTCATGATTGATATGTATTCTCTTGTATTATTTTGAATTTTTGAAAAAATATTATCTTAAAAAAACATACTCTCAACGAAAAGTTTTTTCTAATCCTTTCAAAACTCTAAGTCCTGTTTGTTAATTATTTCGTATTTGATTTTTAGTTTTTTAAAATTAAGTCTATTGACACTGTTTCTATCTCAAAATTCTTCATTTGTTATCTATTTTTTACCAATGGTTTAAAAAACAAAGTCAAAATTTGAAAACTAGAAAAATTACTTTTTAATTTTTTTTTTTTTCAAATTTGACTAAAAATTAAACCATTGTACTCAATAAATATACAAATTATTGTAAGAATTTTGGAGAAAAAATAGCTAATTTTCAAAAATAAAAAAAATAAAGACGAAATGATTATTAGACATAAATTAGTTGAGCTATTTTGTTAATAGATTAGTTGAGAATTTTTTTAGATTAGGTAAATTTTGGTTTATTTAAAAGAAAAAAAAAATAAAGAAAAAGACCAATGAACATGAAGAGAAGGCTAGCGATGGCCGAATGGAAGTCACGTGTGAGTGGAAAGCGCTTTTGGCCGTCGGAAAAGCACTTAAGTCGTAAAAGTCGGTGGCCTTTTCCACCATGTTTCTTCGTTTTTCACCTTCCATTTCCAACTTTTCTTCCTCCTCTCCTCTGTTCCTTCAATCATTTCTCATATTTTGAACATCAATTTTTTCAAAAAGATTCCATTAACCTCAATCTAAATTCGAATCCATCATCCTTCTCTTCATCTTCTGTTCATAATCACCGCTTGAAGATCTCCTCTACTCGCCACTTCACTCTCCTCTGCTTCGTTCTACGCGTTTTTGTTCGGATCATAATACTCTTTTGTCTCTATGATCAAGTTCATTTGAACAGAGCGCTACCTGATCTGCTGTCTGAATCGAGTATGATTTGATCCAGTGGAATCGCGTTTGCTTCAGTAGTTTTTCTATGGAGGCTATTCGGAAGCAAGCCAGTAAATTCAGGGAACAGGTTGCGAAGCAGCAACAGGTCAACTTTCGTTTTCTTTCTAGTCGTTTTCTTGGATTTTCTTCTGAATTCTGGACTGTTTTTCTGATTCTATCTCTCTTTGTTAGTGGAGTGTTTCTTTTTGTTTTGGTCGCCTTATGCTCGTTGTGTTGTAGGCCTTGATGATAAAATTAGGGCATTTCGGTACGGAACCAGTCTTGGCTGATGAAACTGAGATTCAGTGCCATCAGCAGCTTCATAATCTTTACAATTCCACCAGGGCAGCTAAGGTAGAGTCTCGGTGGAGTTTTTTCTTTTCTTCCTGGTCTTTGTTTACGAATTTGAGATAATGTGATTTCGAGGATTGAATTTGATATGCACTGTGAATTAGAAGTTATATCACTATAGTTTTGATTGTAATGATCTTATCAGAGAAGGCGTTAATATTTTTCTAACCAATTATTGACAAAATTGAAACGATTACATTCGACAGCATTTTCAGAAGAATATTGTTCGAGGCATTGAAGGTTTTATTTCTGTGAGTTCAAAGCAAATGGCGATCGGTGAGGATTTTGTTTTTGTTTTTAGTTTTGCCTTCTTTCTCTTTTCCCCACTCGAAGTCTTTCGTTCTACTATGCATCTAGCTTCTTTTAGTATTGAAGATGTATTCGCTTTGTTTATGCCCTCAACCATTTACATTATACAGTGAGGAGGTTAGCTGATGATTGTAGCAAATATGGAGCCAATAATCAGAGTAGCTGTCCGGCCCTTGCATCGGCTGTTCTTAATTTCAGTACGTCGCATAATTCAATTGAAGATGAGAGGGAAGCTTTACTTGGAATCCTGGGTGATCAGGTAATTGAGAAAAGCCTCGTGCATTATCGCCTTCATACATCCTACTTATTATATTGTCTTTACATGAATGTTTCTTTTTGTGTTTCTGCGAGTCATATGTCCACAGATTAAAATGTTTGTATCCACAATTATTGCTATTTGGTTTATTAATATATGGGAGAGTAATCCCATTCCTCGTTTTCTTTTGCTACTACTCATGTGTGCTCATCCCGAAAAATTAGAGTCAACGAACTTTGTCCAAGCTGATAAAATCTGAGTTAAATGATGAAAAATGGAAAGAAACAAATCGTTTCCTTAAACCCATCTATATTGTCTCTAACTACAAAGTTCATTTAAGTGGTCGGTATTTTGATGTATATTGGGATTTCTAAGAAGTGATTGGTGCTGAATTTTTCCGAGGAACACAAATATATTTCATAACTTATATTGAAGAAGTATTAAACTGTACACTTGGGCATCGAGTGTTATCCTTTTTCTATTTTCTTTGTTATGTTTCTAATTGTGATGCAGGTATAAACCTCAGGTATGTGAACCTCTACGGGCACAAATAACAGGGGCACCTTTGGAGGATGCCCGTCATTTAACTCACCGTTACGATAAACTGCGTCAAGAAGTGGAAATCCAGGTAATACTTGATCTCAAGTACAAAATTAAATGTATAGTTGCTAAGGAGTTATTAGTGAATGAAATACATTCTCTTCAGGCAGCTGAAGTTTTGCGACGCCAAGCTAAGTCAAGAGACTCTTCTATTTCGG
Source organism: Benincasa hispida (assembly GCF_009727055.1). Lineage (NCBI taxonomy): Eukaryota > Viridiplantae > Streptophyta > Magnoliopsida > Cucurbitales > Cucurbitaceae > Benincasa > Benincasa hispida. The sequence goes on along the minus strand of NC_052357.1, from coordinate 74,838,272 downwards.
CAGAGAGTGCCATGAGGCTTCAAAATGCAGAAGCAAGATTAACTGAACTTAAATCTACAATGATGGCACTAGGTAGAGAAGCAACCACTGCTATGCAATCGGTTGAGTCGCAACAGCAACAAGTAACTTATGAAAGACTTCGTACCATGGTATTGCTATATTTTGTACTCTTTACCCAACTTTCATGTTATTTAATAATTTGGATTATTTATCTACACATGAATTCATTGAGAAATGTACTTAAAGGTATGCTGTGGACATTCATTTTGTAGGTGGACGCTGAGAGATCTTACCACCAACATGCCCTTACTAATTTAGATAGGCTGAATGATGAGGTTGGTTACATTGCTCTATGGCTGTGAGCCTGTGCCACTATTTGTAGTGATAAAGAACTGCCTTTATTCTTCTTACATTTGCTTGCATTCTGACAGGATCCTTTGTACGCTTACTATGCTTTATTATTTCCTGTTTATGTGAGAAAGATTATGACTGCATAGTTTCTTCCATTGTTTATTATTGGAGGCCAGTTGATTCTGCTGGCGCAATCAGATGGGTCTTTGTCAACTGCCATTGCGACCGACACAGATACAGAACCCGCAATTAGAAATGGAGAAGAACATGATCAACCATCTGAATACAAAGAAACGACATCGAAGAAGTCTGATGCTCGTGGCCCTCTTGATGAAAATAAGGACTACATTCTTGCAAAAGTAAGCTCTCCGAACTTTTTGTGGGTCTTGTTCATGCAGCACTCCATCATAAATAACAAGAGGAACTAAAATTCAGATCCACGAATTAATAAAAACAATATGTGAGAATATTTGGCATTATTCCAGTGTCTTGTGTATTAGTCTCCGCAAGGAGTGTCCTTCCTTATGCTCCCTTAATTATGTTAATCACGTGTGAAATAATGATGTTGGACACGAAGTTAGAACTTAGAACATTGGATTCTACCAACAGCTCCACAGAAATGTAAATAAATAGTCAAGGAAAATTCTTCTGTATGCAAGGTTATTAGTCTTTTAAATCTTAGAATTATCTGTATATTTAAAATTCTTCTGTATGCATAATAAGATAACAATGTGATGTTTTCGCCTCGCTGCTAATGTTTCGGATCTTGTTGAATATTTATAAATTTTGCATACTGTAGTCGCGTTACTTTAAGTTTATAATACAACTTAGGTCTTCTTGTAGGTTATTCACCCATTTGATGCTCAAGCAGAAGGCGAGTTAAGTTTATCCATCGACGATTATGTCATACTTCGTCAGGTATCGCTTTCACGTACTTCTAATCACATGGAAAAACACCACAAATTATCAATATGATAATTAGGCATGTTCGTGGGTTGGGTTGAAGGACTTTTTAAACCCAACTCAATTGCTCAAGTTGTAAATTTCTCCAATCCAAATAAGCCTTATTAAAAAATGAACGCAACTCAACCCAACCCAACCATGAAAAATTTGGGTTGGGTTGGTTAGGCTTATTCAAGTCATTTATTTAAATTTTTGTTTAAAAAAGAAGTAAAATAGTTGTTTGAGAATAAATTATTAAAAAAATGATGAAATTAAATAAAACTAAAATAAATATATGTATATATACTTGTATCATAAGTAGAAAAGATATACATTTCAAAGTTAATAATAAGTCCCGATTGGTTCGGGTTATTTTAGATGAATCTATGAATTAACTCAAGCCATAAAATTTTCATTTATTTGAACCCAACCCAACCTGAATGAGTTGAACATAACCCAATCCAACCAGGTTGGGTTGGGTTGATCAGTTTTTTCGGGTCATTGGATTTTTTGAACACTCGTAATGATAACAAAAAAAATCTAGACACTTAAAAGAGCATATTTGGGAGTGATTATAAAATAGCTAAAATTACTCTTCACCATGCTTTTAATCATTCAAAACCAATTTTGATTATATGAAAATTGCATTCAATAGTGTAAAATTAAATATTAAATTAATTTTGAGTGGTTAAAATTGTGTTTCATAATGATTTTGAACGTGACAAAAGTGATTTTAACCATTTCAAAATCACTCTCAAACATGCACTAAGTCGCATAGCAAGATGCATACACGTTGATACTTAAAACAAATAACAAATACAATAAATTAGCTTCTGTATGCATCTTTTTGGGAATGGTTCTTGATGTTGTTTTCATCAGGTGTGGCCTAACGGATGGTCCGAAGGAGAATGCAAAGGAAAAGCTGGTTGGTTTCCCTCTGCATATGTCGAGAAACAAGAAAACGTATCGACGAAAGATATATCCCAAGTACAATCGACTTCTCGATCTTTATCTCGCTCTAAATCCCCATAAAGCTCCCTGCTTATTACATATTCCGTCATGTACCATTGCGGCTGCTAGTGTTCATGTGTGATATTTATCATGTTCAATCCCAACTCTCTCTCTTTTTTCTTAAATGTGCCGAAGAGGATGTGTTTTTTGTTGAGTAAAAAAAAGTAGATGTATGTAATTGTTAATTAGAATATCATTATCATTAGCATTATTATTGTTCAGTCTGTGTCTGTATTAGAGATTTTGAATTGAGTCTGTATTATTCCTTAATTTGTCATTATTATTTATTTGGTTGATATATTGATACTCAAGTTGAAATTGTAGTTGGTGTAATCCTAATTGTAGATGAATCTCAAACCTCTCTTGCCAAAACAACACAGGTCAACTCACTGTCCCATTCCTTAATTTTTTGATATTTTTCCTGTCTTCTTGTGTTCCTCCTTGTCATTAATAGCTAATTTTGCTATTGGGCTATCTTCATTGTTCTTACATTATATATATGTACTTTAAAAATCTGTTATTAAAAAGACTGAAAAAAATTGGTGTCAATCTATGATATCAGGTTTAGATTTTATCTTGTAAACAAGTGCACCGGACAATTTGTCTGATTCTATAACATTTGTTAATTGAGTTAGATTGGCTATTAATTTAGGTCTGACATTATATGTATAACTTTTGGATAGAAAACAAATTTGAAAAGGAGAGAGTAATTATGGGTAATTGTTTTAAATGACAAAATTATTGAAAATATTTTCAAATTTAGTAAAATGACGGTATAAAAATTGGTAGACGTCTATCATTGTTAGTTATAGTTGATAGACATTAATTGATATTCATCAATGTCTATTACTAATAAACAATAACATTTTGTTATATTTGTAAATAAATTGGCTTAATTTTTCATATTTAAAAACAACCCATAAATTATTGCTATTTTAGTATTATCTGTGTATATACATTATATATGACTTCGCGTATGTATAATTTTAATTGAAATTGTAATAGGAAAATAACCATATAAATCAATTAATTTTTAATTTTTTAAGTTAAAGTGAACTTAATTCAGCGGTGTAGTATACTAGTTTCAAACTAGTCAAAATAATTTTTCAATAGTGTTTCATATATATATTCGTATTTGATTTAGAGTATTTTCAGAATTTTGGTGTGATTTGAAGTACAAATTTTCTTTCTTTTCAAAGAAGCGATTTTATATACCACTTGACTGGATTTATTTTTTGCATGTCCAATAAATATAAAGTTTAAATTTCATTAACATAAAATTCAATTTATTTCTAACATATTAGTTATCAATTTTTTTTTACAAAACTTTAACCTATTAAATATCTATTAGATAAAAATAAAAAATTAGAAACTTTTAAATTCAAAATTTAAAGTCGAGTAACTGGTAAAAATTAAAAGTTTATAAATTTATGGTAATTTTAAAAGCATAGAATCAATAAGAAACATGTAAAAAAAATCATATACACAAATTTTAATTTTTTAATTTAACCATTTGTGGGACGTTTGTAGGGTTGGCAACGGGGCCAGGGTGGGATGGGGGATGGTCCCCTGTCCCCGGCCCCGTGGGAAACAACTTCCTTTTTCCCCCCATCCCCGCCTTGTCCCCATCATTTGAAGGCAGGGACGGGGGCGGAGATTCCCCGTCGGGGAAAGGATTCCCCTACTAATTCCCTGCGGGAAATTTAGATTTTATATATTCAATATTGGGCTTACGACACTATAAGTCTATAGTATACATTATATAACATACATATAAATAAGTTATTTTATATATCATAAATATATATTTTATAAAATATTGAAAATATAACTATATAAAATCGGGGTCGAGGTGGAGACGCCCCAGACGGGGCCCCGAAAAAATTCTCCGGTTTGACCCTATCACCGGTCAAACCGGATTCCCCACCCCGCGGGGAATTTTGCAACCCTAGACGTTTGGGCAAGGATTATTCTAAGACTATAACAACCACTATTTCAAAACCCCTAAATTTACTACACTCAACAATATCTCAAAACTCTCATTTGTTACCGTATTTACTATTTCATATTAATAATTTTTTTTATATTCTTTGCTACGATATTTCCTATTTTTTCTTAAACTAAAATAATTTACACCTCAAATACATATCATTATTACCAAAATTAAAATAATCTATATTTCAAACACATAACCCAATTTTCTACGGGGTCAGGGCATCCCCGATTAGGTGAGGAATGGAGGAGGGAATGGGGGAAAAAATTTCTTGTGAGCTAAACGGGGATGGGAGCGGGGAATGCATTTCCCGTCCCCTTCCCGCTCCGATTAGTTTCTACACATTTATTTAGTATATATATCTAATGTCATGTTATTATTTTTATTATATAAATATTATATTTAAATTTCGAATTTGATTATTTATTAAGAAAAATAATGAATATGTTTAAATTGAATAGTCAAATTTAGATTATATATGTGAATAATTTGATTTATATTTTTTCCTTCTACTAAAAGATAATAATTTTTTTTAGACCAAACTTTGAGTAATAAATTTCCGGCACATAAATCCCCATCCTGATTCTTGTAGGAATAAAATAGGTAGCAGAAATGAAAAATAGAAAATGACATCCTGACCCGATCCCGTGCATACGTGGAGATGTGCACGCATAACTATTATAATTCATCTATAATAATAAGTAATAACCAACTCTTGCCCCACGCCCCGTTATTGTTTACCATTAATTTAGAGAAATTGAATAGCAGATTTAAGTTCCACGCCGATAAAATACTGAATTGATACTGTAAGAGTCGTGAGTAACGACGAGACGCTAGACGGACCCAGGCTCGGCCTCGAGCTCTACCTCTATGTGAATGGCGGCATTGCTGCCTTCCGGCACATCGCTTTATCTGCCACTGCCATGTCGCCGCTCGAATCCTTCATCCTCCACGGCTTCCCCTTCTTCCCCTTCCAATTACACCACCAATTTCCGCTGTTGCTCCTCCATAAGTCAGACGCGTTCGCCGGAGGAATCCGAACAACGTAAGTTTCAAATAATTCCCCACACGCCGCCACTTCGCCTCGCCGCATCGGCGGTCGTTTTTCTCAGTTTGAGTATTGGTTTCGGCATCGGAGCTCGATCTTGCTCCGCAGCTTCCTCGCCGGTGCCTCCATCTCCGGCGGCAGATAATTACAACTTGGAAGAGGAGAAGGTAGTTCCTAGTAAGTGGCCGGTTAATTTTCTTATTTTACTTGCTTCTGCAGTGTCGATTTATGATTTGGGTTTTTGTTGAATTTTAAGTAATTGCTCGGAATTTCGATTCGAGGACTTGCGTAAAACTACCGGACTTGCTTTGCTTGGCCTAGGTTTCGTTGTTTTTGAAGTTATAATTTCTGCTCTGCAGGTGAGGATGAGAAGCTGGAGAAGAAGAAAATGGATGAAGCATTTGAAGAGTGGAAATCTAAGAAGTTTGCTTTGACTGTTCCTTTGAGTGTCGTTGCTCTTCGTGACTCTATTCCTCCTTCTTGGATGAAGGTTTGTCTAAGTTCCCAGAGTTTTCTCAGTTTGCCTCAGCTAGAACGGTCGTTTCTCTTTCTCTTTTGTGTAATTCTCTATCTCATCCTCACTCTTGCATAACAAGCACAAATGATATGGTAATTGGGCTACATATCCTATTCAAAAATTAAAATTATTACAATGCTCGTTATAGAACATGTAGGGTAAAAATATAATGCTCTTCTTTCTACTATAATATCACCCAATATATTTTAGAACTGAAGGACACGGTTGTCAACCTATTGATTCTGTTTAAGTAAGGTCGTAATATCTCCAACATATTGAATTTCCGAGTCACTCCATTTCCTCACTCTCCTAAAAATATGTGTAGAAAGTCTTCAGTTCATGTCTGCTTTGCTCGCCTCTCTTGATCCTCATCTTTGAATCGGCCAAAGGAATTCTTTCTTTGGATGGAGAAGGATGTTGTTATTGGTCACGGAAGGTCGGAAGAAGACTTCTTTTTGACATGGGTGCCTTTTCTAGCTCATGATATAATGGAGAGAGGAGCAGTTTGACTGAATTCTCTGAACTGCATAGTCATCTTCCCCATTTTGGTTACTCTTCTATCTTACATTATGTTATAGCTTAATGGTTTTTTTGTTCAAGAGGTTACGGAGTCTTATTATTTGGCTGATGTCGAATTGTTTTCAATTGACGGATCAAAATATTGAAGTCCAAGGTTATAACCTGTTAGAATGAAAAACTCTAAAAATAAAAGAAATTCCAATTATTTTTCCTAATGTTTTGGGCATGTTGATCTGAGTTGGGACAATTTTTTATTGTTGGTCTTTTCATGTAGGAGTTTATTCAATCACAAGGGAAGAGATTAAGATTCACTGTGAAGTTCAATGGAAGTCTTGAGAGTATTTTTTCTGATTTATCTGTTCCCATTGGCAAAAGCAAGGTTAAGTCTTCATCCATCATGGTTGCCGATGTTGTTAGTATCGGCGATTCTTGGCTCAACTTTGCAATTAAGAAGGCTCTTATTGAACCCATTCAAGATGTGGAAGAGCAAAAGTGGTTTAATAACTTAAGCACTAAATGGAAGGTAATAATGTAAATGGTCTCTTCACTCTTTTAATAATTAATTTTAAACACCTGTTTGTACTTATTTGAGTGCTTTTATTCTGTTTCCATGCTAAATATATGAAGTGTTTCAACGGACTGGTGTTCAACACTGGTTCAATTATATAAACCTCAGTAAGTTTTGAAAAATATTATAACATAACCATATCAATATATTATTTAACTACAGATGTTAAAATTTTAACCTTTTGTGGAGTTATGAATTTTTTTTTATTGTGCCGAAATGCATACATATCTCATGCATTTTTTTAAAAGGAAACATGATGTTCCATTGATATAGAGAGAAATCACAAAGTGCCCGGTAAGTAAGAAACCAAAACTCGATGATAGTTTGTGTGCACTTCAACTAATCTTGTAGCCATAACCCATCATACAAAACCAATCAAAATATCCCCTCAAATTCAAAATATTATTACATGCATCTTTTATTTTCACTAACAATGTTGCAGGTACTTCTACGCAGAAACTCTGAGGGTGAAATAGATCCTGAAGGTAAAATATGGTCCGCTCCATATAGATGGGGCTGCATGGTTATCGCATACAATAAGGTTAAATTTCGGAAGAACAGCTTGGCTCCCGTGGAGGTACTAACTATGAGTAGATAACTTTTGTCCTCCATGACTGTATTTTTTTATGGAGTTTCATCTGTTCTACGAGTACAAGATTTCAAGTTCTTGGCTAAGAAATAGAGTATTACATTTTCTGTCTCTATGTGTTCTAGAAATTAAACTCGTTCTTTTCTATCTGAAGAGCGATTTCCTTCCTTCAGTGATCTTAGTTCTGTTAATACTGCTGCTGCAGGACTGGTCAGATTTATGGCGCCCTGAACTTCGAGGAAGGATTTCAATGGTTAATTCACCTAGAGAAGTAATTGGTGCTGTTCTAAAGTACATGGGTGCATCTTATAACACAAAAAATATAAGCTCGCAAATTCCCGGTGGCAGAGACGCAGTTCAGCAAAATCTAGCTTCACTTGCAAAACAGGTCAGATATATCTTGTTCCAATCATATGACAAAAAGGATGAACCTGGTAATGTTTTTTCAGGGACTATTACTTGCAACAAGAATAGAACCCCCTCCTTCTCTCTCTCTCTCTTGGAATTTGACCTTTTCGTCAGAACTTTAAGATTGGTTCTTTATAATTATTTTAGTTACTTCTATTTTCCCCCTCCTGAAAAAAGTCATTACAATGATTACCATTAGCTTTACATTATAGAGAATCTCTGGCTCCGGTTTAACTCTTAGATTACCGGTGTTATATAATTTATTATGATAGCAAATATTGTTTTAATTAGAAAAATATTACCAAGGAGGATTAGATATCATCGTCTACTGAAAGAAAGGAAAATTTTAAAAAAGTTCAACAACCCATCTAGAGTTGAAAGAAAGTTGATCCCTAAGGTCACATGTATCATATTTGGTTTTTGAAAATTTAGCTTATAAACACTTCAACCATGAGTTTCTTTGCTTTATTATATAATTTCTAAAAATATTATCAAAATCCTAAATAATTTTTGAAAACTAAAAAAGTTTAATTGCAAATTTGGTCTCTATAGTTTCGAAAAAGTTAGAATTTAATCTCTATGGTTTATAACTAGAATTTAGTTCCTACCGTTCGATAAAAGTTTCATAAATAATCCCTAAGACAAGGACTATTTATGAAGATTGTATCAAACTCTGGGGACTATTTATGAAATTTTATCAAGTCATAAGGATCAAATTCTAGTTTTTAAGAGCGTAGGGACAAAATTCTATTTTTTTTAAAATCGCAATGACCAAATTTGCAATTTAATCAACTAAAAAGAAAGTAATTTTAAAAACTTGTTTATGGAGTTTGGCTAAAAATTCAAATCTTTCTTTAAGAAAGACATTAAAGAAATTGTATGCACAATTTTCAAAAGCAAAAAACTAAAAACAGGGCCTACATCTTTTAAGGAATCCTTTCAAAATCTGAGGTAGTAGTGATTTGGAAAATGATGTGGTTTAAATTCTTATTTCACCTGATAGTATTGACCATTACAATTTTGTCCATTGTTGTACATTTATACATTTATATTCTCGTCTTACATAGGTACGTTTGTTCGATAGCACACACTATCTGAAAGCATTTGCAGTTGGGGATGTGTGGGTAGCTGTTGGATGGAGTAGCGACGTTCTTCCAGTTGTCAAACGCATGTCAAACGTTGCAGTGGTTGTTCCCAAATCTGGATCAAGCTTATGGGCTGATTTATGGGTATATTTGAATTGATCCCTGTCCTCTTTGCATTAAGGATACTTAAAAATAAGATTTAAACACGAACACGACTCTAATGCTGAAACTAGGTTTAGAAAGAAATGCACAACGTACATCGGTTGGTGTCGGTTTTGGGGAAAAAAAACTGGCGTTGAAACGGAAACCTACTGCAGGCTGTGTGTCAGCTGACTGACCGACCAGTGGTTGGTTGGTAGAGTTTGCTTTTTTTTCTTTTTTATTTTTGGGATGGCACGGAAAGAGAGGGTGGGGGGAGCGTTTTCAAAATTCAGTCGGTTTTTCCACTTTTCTTCGGAGTTATTTTTTCCGATTGCCACACTAAACCGACTGAAATCCAGTCTGATCGGTTTTCGGTTTATTTAAATTTTCAGGTTGAGTGATGGTGTTCTTTATCTGATATGTTTTGTTTTTTCAGGCAATTCCTGCGACCTCCAGAATTGAAACAGAGCCAGTTGGTGGAAGAGTTAGAGGACCCTCTCCTTTGATCCACCAATGGATAGAATTTTGCTTGCAGACTGCTAGAGCACTGCCTTTCAAGCAGGAGGTAGTCCCCGGTGCATTGCCGGCCGCCATAGAAGGTCCCGTGGTTGTTCCTAAAGAACTGTTTGAAGGTAAACCAAAGTTGGATACGAACCTCATTGGCGGAGTACCCCCATCAGACATTTTGGAGAAATGTGAGTTCCTCGAGCCTTTATCTGACTCTACTTTGACAGATTACCGATGGTTAGTTTCGAATATGCAGAAACCCGAGCATCGTTTGATGGACAGAGTTCATCAAGCTGTCTCATCCCTTGTAAGATTTGTTTCACAAATCAACTTTAAAAACTCAACTAAGATCAGTAGTTGAAAACGTAGCCAAGTGTTTTTTTGTTGTATCGAGAGATCCTAAGGTTGCCATGTAATAAAGTCAAGTATTTGTAGTTGTAGTCTTGAGGTGGGTTTTGGGACGTTGGATCTCGTTTGATAACCATTTGGTTTTGGCAAGAGGCATTGGAAATGGAATAATCATTTCCAAAGTACTAATAGATATAACATTGCAAAAATTTAGTTCGAGCTTTCAAAGTCTATTAGTGATAGACTATATCGCTAAAAATAATCTATCTGTCTATCGATGATAGACACATTGATAGATTATGTTATATTTACAATTTTTTAAAATTATTGTTATATACTTAATTATTAGCCCTAAAAGTGTTGTCCATTGCAATTACCATATTTCTTCAATTTCTCACTATTTCGTTTTCATTTTTTTTTTTTTAAGAAACTTGAATTCTTAGCAAAAAAACAAAAACAAGTTTTTTTTTTTTCTTTTTTTGTCGAGTACAACAATTGTGGGAATATGGATGAAACCTTCAACTTCTAGAGAGAAAGTTCATATTAATTATCGTTGAGCTAAGTTCACTTTGGCAATAAAAACAAGTTTTCAAAACTACTTTTTTAGTTTTCAAAATTGGCTTAGTTATTTAAAACATTAGTAGAAATTAGATAACAAAGTAAGAAATTTAGAGGTTGAATGAGTGTATAGACTTAATTTTCAAAAATCAAATAGTTGTCAAAGAGATTAAGTTTAAGATTTATTGAGATTACATGAACAAATATTTTTTTGGTTAGTACAACATAGGTGGGGAATTTGAACCATAATCTTTTGTCATTAACATATATACATATAACTTTATGCTTGCGTATGTTTAATTGTATTTTAACTTACATTTTATTCCTATTCTCCCAAATAATAATAATAATAATAATAAATCAAAGCATTTGCAGTTGGATGGAGTAGCTATGTTCTTCAAACCAAATGCACGAGCGTGATTTATAGGACAAGTCTAGACGAAGATGATTTATAGGTATATCCTGTTAAATTTAATTTAAATTTAATATTATAATTAATGTCAGATTATTCTATTTAATATTTTAAGCTAATATTTTTAACCTATTATTTTAATGGGTCAATTAAGTAAAATGGAATTCTTCTAATTTAAAACAGTGATGGAAGGTGTACATATATAAAGATAAAACTTTAGGAACTGATCATATCTTCTGTACATAATCAAGCTTCCAGTGAAAGAAACACAATTCTTTAACAAGATTAATATCATGATCAAGGTATATTACTCTACTCTATTACTGTGAAAATCATTTAGTTCAAAGGTATTGACACATTCATTCCTATCCTCTTTGCACTAAAGATATTTAAAAGGTAAACTTCAAACTCAAACTTGAATCTACTAATAGTAGAAAGAAATGGACAGTGGATCTTGACAGTACAACTCTCATCGTGATATAATATAAACGATAATAGTTAACACCATTTCGATGAGATATTCCAAAATCATCATTTCGATATAGTTTATCATTATTCCTTCTAATAAGTCAATGGTTCAAATTAAATAAAATGTTACAAAACTAATCGAAGAACATTCGTTGAATATTATTATACAATCGTTCATGTACATTTAATACACTTAATACAGTGTCAAAAGCTACAGAAAAATTACAAAGAGAAGGAATGATTTGAGACAAAGAGAAAGAGAGAAGAAAATGATAACAAAAAAAAAAAGTTGGGGAGATTGGACAAATATAAACTCACAGACGTGGAACCTTAATTTACATGGGGGAATAATAAGAGATCCAATGCGGTTTGGTTAGAGAAATAGCAAATGGAACTCTTGGGCCTTCTCTGAAACGTTAGAGCTCATTCACAAAAGCTGCATAATACTAATTCTTATGACTTTTCAGAAAGAAATAATGAAGAATCAATCAGATAAGAGGGCATGAACCTTGAAGAAGATGATATAATCCTTTTGGCTGTTTCCAACAGTTTATTTCAAGGTTCTATGCCTTCATTGGCATGACATGGCATGGCATGGCATGGCTTGGCTGTCTTTTCTGTATATAGAGCTTAATCTGTATCATAGAAATCACTTGGGCATGGAGTCATAATCTCAGATTCCAGTATCTGGACCACCCTGTGCATGGTTGGTCGATCCTCTGCACTCGACGAAACACATTGGATGGCAACCGAAAGCAATGCATCCAAACTCTCTGTTTGCAGGCCCTCACATTGTAAATCGACTATTTCTCGTTGTCGATTTTCTGTGACTAGAAAGTTTAACTGAGAAAGGAAATATGTGGGTTAGTAGAACTTAGATTCTTTTGGCATGTATATAGCTGATGGAATATTAAGTGTAAATATTGTGTCTAGAGGTCATTATGGATTAAATTGATCAAACTAACTTCATATTGATTCGTCACGTAGATTCTGATATTTCAAGGTGTAATTCATGATGCTTCTTTTTTCTTTTTTTTTTTTTCCTTTTTCGAGAATTTGTGGAGTGGGGAATTCGAACCTCGAACTTTTAAATTCATAGCGCAATCAATTTTTATTTTGAAGAGTATTTGGAGCAATTCAGGACATGCTCATACATGATAAGAACCAAAGAAAAGTGCATGGAAAAGGCATAAGCAGTGTATTGGTTGAAAACTATCGTCTCGGTTATTAGACACGAATGCGAATAGATATATAAGGAAGTTTAATATTGTACAAGCAGATGACAAGTATAAAAAAATGGAAAGGTATAATCAAAACAAACAAATACATAAAGTATGCTTACGGGTTACCAATACCTACAGTTATTTAAATAGAGTGAAATTTTCTCTTGTTGTCCATGCAGAAAAGCGTAAACGCCAAATTAACCACAATTAATAACAAAATAAAAGATTAATCTATGAAACTCAGAAGGAAAGAAGCATACCCAACCAACAATGTTTAGCCCCTTCTCAATGAATGAAGCATCTGTGGGACGTTTGCCACTCAACACTTCAAGTACCAATACCCCAAAACTGTATACATCAGTCTTTTCAGTAGCTCTACCACTTTGCATATACTCTGGCTCATAAAAACATAAACATATTATTGAAGTCAGAAAATAGGGGTTTTCTTTTCTTCAAGTTCGGTATAAGCATCAGTAAAGAACCATTTTTCTAAAAAGAAATAACATTTTCAATGACTTACCAGGAGCTAGATAACCAAATGTTCCTGCAACAATAGTCGTGATATGTGATTCTTCATCCTCCAAAAGTTTCGCAAGTCCAAAGTCAGAAACTCGAGCCTCCAAATTAGCATCTAGTAAAATGTTGCTTGATTTTATGTCTCGGTGAATGATCCGCGGAGAGCAATCATGATGCAGATATGCAAGTCCCTTTGCAGCTCCCATGATAATATTTAAGCGTGCATCCCAGTCTAGTTGCTCAGACACTTCCGTACGAAGGCCTATCCTTTCCACATAAAATGCATTAACTTGTATTTGCATTCTTTATTCAGCCTCTCTTTCTTTTCTCGAAATTTCAAATATCTTGTATTTATATTCTCGTTGTTCACTCAATAAATTATAACGAATTACACATACAGGTCTTTTCTTCTGTTCACATATTGTAGCAAGAATTACACCTACTATTTTCCACATAAAATTTACTAAATCATATTTGGTAAAATATAATAGGTGCAATTGCCGAATGGTGGTTTCTCTTTTCTACAGTCTTTGATATTCTATTTCTCGGAGTGCTTCACTATTTTCCACAATATTATCCTTCTCTTTAAGTAATCAAAACGGCGTTTATTTATGTTTAGCCCATTTATGGAATGCCTTTCCAGTTATCCCTTATCTCCATCTTTTCTATGATATCTTTCTAGATGCTATCAAAAGAAAAAGAAAGAGAGAAGGCCTTCTTTTAATTTCTTTGAGTTTCATACTTCAGACATTAACCAGACTAGACACAACATAAGCCTAAAACATCACTTGAAGTTTTTCAATAACAATAATAATGACATTTAAGCTTTGATTATCCATTGAACAATAATTCTTTTCTATCCATATTTCGACTACCAAACAGGAGTTTTGGGCCTATAACGTATGTCCGGGGGGGGGGGGGAAAGGGAGTGGGAAGAAGAGGAAGACGACAACGACAAAAATCTAGCACGTGGAATAATTCTAACATATTACTAGACTTGCCTTGCAGTACAGAGGAAAATCTAGTAATAGAATACTATCTCCAGAAGTAATAGGTTAGCTAACAGATGTAATAAGAATCTTACCGTGTAATGCCTCGTCAAGGCTGCCTCCAGGAAGGAAATCATAAATTAACAGCTTTGATGTAGGAGAATTGCAATATCCTCGCAAATTCACAAGAAACCTGTGCTTTATGCTTCCAAGGATTTCAAGCTCTCTCTCAAAAAAACGATCAAAGCCCTCGTTCAATTTTACAATTCTTTTCAAGGCAAAAATATTGCCATCATCCATTGCAAGCTTATACACGGTTCCAAAGCCCCCACATCCTATTATGTGTTCTTCATTCAATGTCTCAAATTTCTTAATAATATCTTTAGACATATATGGCAAGTCTCCGTGAAACATTACACCCGAAGCACGAGCACCTGAAGTAGCAAGACAGTATTAAATGACATTCAAAACCAGTTATTCAACTAGTGTGGAGGAAATTGATAGATACCTCCGCAGCCATTCAGCACTAGACCTTTACTGTCATTTTTGCCGAACTTTTTATACAGAAAGCAACCCCAGAAACACATTAGGGCAACCAGCAATAAAGCACCCACAGTTGCCGAAGCACTAATAAGTAGTCTGCCAGAGTACTTCTTCTTCCCGATTTGATTTTGCACTACAAAAATTTGAACTGTCATCAAAATATACCCCATTGAAAAGCCAGGACAGAATTACTCTGATGAGAAGTATTGATGTTGAGTTCGATAAGTACTTCACAAATCCTAGAAAGGCATTAAATAATATGGAAGATAAACTAAATATTCCCGTATGACAAAGGGTCAAATAGATCAACTTTCCAAGGAAATAGGGAACTCGATAATTAATGAAATATTAGCATTATGGCAGACAAACTCAACGTGCGAGATAACCTGAGAATGGTGACTCATTAGTTTCAGGACCCTTTTTGTCATATTTGCACATGACATCTATTTGCTTCCCGCACAAGCCACGGTTTCCAAGAAATCTAAACAATTGTCAGTGAAGTGAATCAGTCATGAATTAATAAATAGAAAAAAATTTACTTCCATTAACAAATTAATTCATTATAACGCCCTTCAGATGAAGTGTTTTCCTGTATGATTTACCGTAACTGACCACAACTTCAAAGCCATATTATGCATCTAATTAATTTAAATAAAATCGTAGGTCCATCAGATAGCACTTACGAGCTTTCCGAGAAGTTGAGTAGCACGCCAACATTTGGAATTGATCCAACCAGAAAATTGGCAGACACGTTTCTCCAAAATGACCAATAGTAAGAACACAAATCCAAAATTGTAGATAGCAGAGTCAGGCTCAATAAGTTTGATGCAGTAAGCCATTTGAGACACACACACACACACCAAGCACAGGAGTAAAGAAAAGGAAGAAAGGCTGCTTACAAACTAATAAGCTTGCTCAACTTCCCGAGAGAGATGGGAATATTTCCACCGAGTGAGTTACTTGAAATATCTCTGCGACAATTTTTTTTTATTAAAAAAAAGAAAAGAAAAATAAATCAACTCAGAAGAAGATTCAAGACCAAAATATCCCTAAAGAAGAAAAATCTATGAGTGTAGAATTCCTACCAAATTAGTAGCAATAAGTTCAACACACAAAAATGCTTTCTTGCGTGGAAGGCATTGATGTTAAGGTTTGTGTGCATGAAAGTGTACAGCGAGCATGTGCAAATAAGACATCGAGATACGGATAAACTGATAATTTAAATGATATTGAATATTATGAGAATGAAGAGGTGACGATGAAATGGGAGACTCTGAGAGGTCCACTAATGAGTCCTTTTTACAAAACTATTGTTGGCGTGATAACCTGGTTGTCAGTGTTTGGACGGTGAACTGTTTTGAGCTATTGTGATTGCATTGTAATTCTAAAACAAGGCATTGCAATTTTGCAATGATTGGTAGCCATCAAACTACAAGAAATAATAAATATCTAACTAAGATTCCAGGGGGATAAAAAAAAAAGAAAAAGAAATTAAAACTCACAAATTTTTAAGTGCCGAAAGATTCCCTAATTCATTGGGAATGAAACCACTAAAGTAATTACCCTGCAGGAACCTGAGAAAGATAATGAAAATTGCAACTCATTTAATTTTATGAGCATGCACAATAAATTTAAAAACATGACAGGGATGGGGGATTGTTAATTTGTAATCAATAGAGAGATTTTCAAGGGAACCTACTGTGAACATAAAAATTAACTTGTAAATAATAAGAAAAAGGATATAATATTCTAGACCTTGTGAAAGAAACACCTGGAATTGAGCATAAACGTCTAACCCCTCTTTCCCAGACGAAATAATAACAACAAAATAGAGAAAGAATCTATATTATTTAAAGGATAATACTTTTGCTACTGCGTTCTCCCAAAATAACAGAAAATAAGTACTATGAAAGCAATACTATTCATCTTGAAGCAAATACTGTCTCATTGATGTGTGGCCTTTGGAGTACTTCTGTCCCATGAGAGGAAATCCGAAGAAGGTGGATTTATGAAATCCAGTCGTTGGAAGGGTTTATAGAAGGCTTCACAAGTGCAAGAATAAATCTTTTCCAAGAGAGGAAGGCTGACTTTAGTTGAATCGGTACTGTCAACTACGCTAACATACTAGATGTCATCATTCCGAATTCTAGCAAGGGTATCTGATCTCCCGAACTAAAATAGAAGATGAAGTAATTTTTTGGGCTAGAGGCATTGATTTCAAAAGTCACTTGGAGGATCGAAGAAAGTTTTTGGACCATAAAGAGAGGGGAGAGGGGTGGGGAAGGGGGCCTAAGCGTTGGGAACCTCCAGAAGAAAATTTGTGCCATGTTCTTAAAATGGGCATTGAGGTTCTTTCGTCAGAAAGAATCTCTGTGAAACTCCACTATCTCGAGCATTTATTGGGAAATTTTATTTTGTTTTGTTTTATTTTTTTTAAAAAAGCATTGATTTTGGAGATTAAAAAGAAAATGGTTTGGTTCACATATAAGGACCAAAATCTTAAGGCCTACAGTCACAGGAAATTTGGGTCACCAATCACTACAAGAAAGTAAAAAATCCCCATCCTTCAAAACCGACAGGACTAAAACTCATCTTTGTGGAACTCCAGCATTTATTGGGAGATTTTATTTTATTTTTTAAAAAAGCATTGATTGGGAGATGAAAAAAAATGGTTTGGTTCACATATAAGGACCAAAACCTTAAGGCCTACAGTCACAGGAAATTTGTGGGTCATCAGTCACTACAAGAAAGTAAAGAATCCTCATCCTTCAAAACCGACAGGACTAAAACGTGTTTGCACAATTGCCCGTACCCCGATATTCTAAGCATACAACAGTACTAGCACCCACATTTTGGTTAAATTGATAGTTAATATTGAGGATCCCACGTTGAAAAAACGAGTAGACCTTGCAATCTCTGTAAGATATATGGGTTACTTCTATCATTCCCAATTAATTGGTTTTGAGATGGAACCACGTGCTTCTCTAATATGGTATCAGATCCTATAAAGCTCAAATGAGTATTCGGTCGATAAAAAAATAAATTCAAATATGACCTAAGAATGGTGAACCAAAAGAACCCCCAATAAAATAAAAAATAAATGAACATGACATATTATGACTACCAGTCGCTGTAAATACTTACATTCCCTGCAACTGTGAGCAATTCCCTAATTCTGATGGAATTGCCCCATAAAAGTTATTGTCATGAAGAGCTCTGTAAGATGAAAAATTGCTAGCATTAGATTTACCGACAGGTCTAGTAATATCCATAGGCCAACTGCCTAAGAAACAACAGAAGTACATACAAAATTTTTAGGTGGTCAAGCTTTCCAAGTTCAGGGGATAAAGATCCACCAAGTTTGTGATAAGGAAGAGTCCTGCGAGTGCGAGATAACCGATAAATAAAAGTCTAAAATCAATTGGTGAACATCATAAAGTAGTAAAATAATCAAATGGAACATCATGTTCGGCAACTACTGCTCTGACAATAACTTATGATGAGGTAAATGCATCTAAATGAAGTACCAAGTTATGACATTACAAGTTTATCTCAACCCTTCCATAATATGCTAACAGAGGAAGCACTGAAGAAACTCTTGCCCACTGCCTCTGCCTAATATTAATATTTGAATAGACAATAAAGCAAAAATGGATTTATATTAACAGGATGATGTCAAAAAGAAAAGAAATGAAACAAATTTACATCGGATATCGCCGCATAAGTACAGAGATTTTCTCTTTATGTTAATTCCCTCAAATATTACGTTCGCGTGTTTGCAATATGGAGGATTAGTCAAATCTGCTTATGATTTGTCGGTATGCTAATTGATTTTGGAAAAGAGTTGCTTAAAGCTCTAGGTTTCCCCACAGGTGGTTCTGCAGGTTTTTTCTTCACTTTTCTTGGGAAAATAAAAACACCAATCTTAGAAGTTAGAGATAAGACAGGGTCAATTCGCAGTGACTTATATTCAGTGAAAGTGAAAAGAAAGGAAGAACATAACTTTTGAAGATAACAAAGAACTTACTGTTTGGAAAAAAGTTGATTTGGTGACTACACTATGGTGGTGTTGCCTAAACTTGTAAGTGACTTGCCTTCAATTTTAATGTCACTCGACAGGCTTTCTTGTATGTATGGTCCCTCAGAATTTCCTGTCCTACCATTTCCTATACCAATTTACATCGAATACACAAAAGTATTAAATTCCTTGACCTACTTCATTTGGTTGTCAGTCAAGTAAGTCGTACAATATTAAATCCCCTAGGGGTGGGAACGGTTCGATTCGGTTCGGTTTGATGGTCAAACCGAACCGAATTGATTTATTGGTTAAAACCCACCCGAACCAAATCGCATATAGGCGGTTCGGTTCGGTTTCAAATTTGGTTTTGGCATTTTTAAAAAATCCATGTTATATTCTTTTTTAATTAAAAACGGTTCGGTTTTAAATTCGGTTTTGTTCTTTTTTAAAATATATAAATAAATAAATATATTAGTTACTAACGGTTCGGTACGGTTTCAAATTCGGTTTTCGAAAGTGAAACCGAACCGAATTAATTCGGTTTCAAAATTTCTTCAAACCGGATCAAACTGCATTTTTTTGTTTCACTGAGTTTTCGGTTCGGTTTTTAGAAACGGTTCGATTTTTACAGTTTGAATGACCACCCCTATTAAATCCTAGGAGATGGTCACCATGGCTTGAACTCATTATCTATGAGTCCTTTATTAATTAGATGGCTCTTATTAACTACTAGGCCAACCCATGATATTAAGTATAATAAAATTCAAAATTTTTAAATAGAGAGGATGAGAAACCACCAAAGATGAACTCACAGATATATCACCCTCTTAGTTTTTGGATCACACGTTATTCCTTTCCATTTACAAGGATGGGGTTCCTCTGGCTTCCATTGAAGAAGAACACCATCAGAATCAAGAATTGATGCTCTGAAGCTCAAAAGTGCCTCGCCTACAATAAACAAGAGATACCAAGCACTGAGAGAGACTCATATTATGCATGTATCTTTGAAAAAGAAAATGGTATGTGCACTGTTCTTGCTCAATGACAACATCCCTCTTTGGTGCACAATAGCTCTACAAAGGTCCTATTACAAAACACTCCCGCTGATCTAAATTCTCATCCAAGCACTAGGGGCTCATTGTCCCCCTGCATGCGAAAGTAAATACCTTATAAACTGTAATAAACCAACATTTATCTTAACCTTTTCTTGAGAAAATGTACCATGATGGATAAGGTTGGTCATACGATCATCTCCTATGAGTGTTCTAACTCTACATCTTACAGAGTTCAGTATTAATGTAGTAAGATATGCAAGGTGACAGATTTCCATATTCCAAGGGAGGAAAAGAAAAAACAAAACAAAAGAACAAAACAAAACAAAACAAAACAAAAAAACCCAAGAGTTAGTATCGTGATGCTATTCACGGCTAATACGTGTCCTGAAACATTTTCCCAGAGATAAAAATGCCTAGAAACATTTGCTCAGCTGATTTGACACCTAGACATACACTACCTCTATATTTAAAAGCAAAGGAAGGTAAATCATACCATCAGAACTGATACCACTGCTTCTGCTCATTATCATGCAAAACGGTACAATGTGAAGAATCAGTAGCCATTGCCATTTTACCGTATAAAAGCCCATGGTGACACCAGTCAAGCATAATACAATTACAACAAACCATCTGAGGTACCAAATACTGGAATGGTTTTCTTGAACATATAGTAATCTGGTAACAACGAGCTGCTGCAAGAAAAATGACACCTGGTATATAATAAGCAGCTTACTCTCAGCATATAACAATATACAATAACTGTGTACAAAATTCTCAACATCACAGAATTTGGTCGCAGTTTTAAATTACTCCAGTTCACACCAATATACAAATCATGGGAAACTATTCTATATATCATATGCTCACCCAGACTAGAAAGAGTAATAGGTACATAAAATTCTCTGACACAAATGCTTCAGGATTCCTTTCATTAGAGTTTAACGTATTGGTTGACAAAAGCCTGGCCTACGATCTAATATGACTATATGAGAATAAGATCATGCTGCTGAAGTGTCAAAGAAGTACAGCAACATAAAGAAACGAAAATCGATCGGATTTAAGAAATGAGAACAATAAACCTAGGTGAGCAAGATATTACCACACAAAAATAACCCGGTGGACCAACAGATTGTATCTTACTGTTCCCTGTGAATATGCCACCAGAAGTCACAGCAACTTAAAAGATAAAGAGAACTATTGCTTTTTTAATAGGAAATTTCATAATAAGAGAGAACTATACATTCATTTAAAAGAAAATTCCATAGTAAATTCAACGACCGTCACCACTAAAGCAAAAGCCGTAGCATATTACTCAAACTTCCAGAGGAATGAACTTTATCTGATCAATATACGCCAGACCACACATTCACATAGTTATATTCCAAACCCGGGCAGCACAAAAAAAATCATCAACTATTTGGACTTCAAGCAGCAGTAGTAGTAACAATTTCAGCTCAAACTAATTATAATTTCAAAGTGAATGCAACAATCATTTTGACAGTAAAAGCAAAGTGAAATGATCTCACGAATCACACTAAACACATCAATTACGAACAGCCACATAAATGGGGAAAAAACAATCAAAGATTTCATATACACGACATGAATCCGAGAAGCAGAACAAAATCATTTCATTTCAAGAACTAAAAGTGGTAATTGGAACTGACATTCGAATCTGGAAACCGATTTGAGATCCAGCAATTGTGAAATGCAGATGAAAGATCGCCGTGGGGTTGTAATAGATGAAAGACTCCTGAATGAGAAGAGAGAGAAAGAGAGAGTATGAGTGAGAGAGTGAGAGTGGAATGTTGAAGAAGAGATGCTTTGGCAATTTGAGAAAGGAACACTGATTCAGCCAATCAGAAGGAAGTGGACTCACACGTGTGTCTTTGAACTCCCACACGTGCAACCGACGCCTTTACGCTTTACCTTTAATTTTATTTTATTATTTATAATAAAATTAAAAGTATACTAATAATAAAATAATAAATAGGTCGTTCGGTCGGAATTGGATGGTTCGAAATAAAATGTCGGTCGGTTTGATTTTTTACTTGATTTTTTAAAAACCGACTCGATCACAAAAACTTACCTCCAACCTTCAATTTGATCGATTTTGATCGTTCGACTCGATTTTTTTGACCATGTCGACTCGCACTAATTGTTAATGAATGGTGACGGGGTCAGAGGCGAGGGAAATTTCGTGTCTGATTCAAGGAAGAGGAGGAACAGGACAGCGATCGACTTCTATTAATAAAGTCTATTACAATTTATCATGAATAAATAGTGACATTTTATTATATTTATAAATAAGTTGACTCACTCGGTTTCTTTTATTAAAATTCAGTCTATATACATTTATGACTCATTTTTATTTCTAAACAAAAAAAAAAATGAGCTTTTTTCACTTTACGTTCATTGTACAAGTATTATGCCAATTGAGCTACGTTTTTGTTGGCTTGCATTCATATTTCAACTCTACAAAGTTTCTATAATAATCTTAATTTCTCTATTTCAACTATTACATCAAATTAAAATATAAAATTATGAGTTGTTTCTCTTTCTATTGAGATCTACCTAAAAATTATCGGTGTTTTCAACTCGTTAATATATGTGTTTGTATTACATAATTATTTTATAAGTTACTGTGCAATTTTTGTGACATAATTATTTAATCGGAAAAAAAAATCACTACATAAATAAATGAAATTGAAACCTTTGAAATACTAAAAACGAAATTAAAAAGTACACAAGCATCATAGGCTAGTATATATTTTGATTAAAATTTAATATATAATCTATAATCTGTTAGATGATATGAATTAAATTTATCTTTATCTACTAAACTTAAACTTTTAAGTCAATTAGTGATTGAACATAATATATATCTATAATATCCATAAGATATAATATATTAAAAAAGACATCATTTTTTAAAAATATTTGTGTGCTGTGAAATTGAGGAACACAACGGGAACATGGATATGGATAAAATATAATATAATAATATATTTATATAATAATTAATAAATAAGTAAAATATAATTTAAAATAAAAAACTAAAATTATGAAATTGGATAATAGAAAATTTAATGGAATTTGAAGTCTTCTTACCAATGGGTGTTTGATTTTAAGATCCACCAAATGCCACTATTTATAGACAAAGTGCAAGTAGAATGTGGACTTATGGACACCAAGCATGAATAACGATACATGGACAATATGAAGAGTGACGCGTGATTTTTGGGACATTAAGCAATGAACATCTATGTATTAATATAATATTCATAATACTCCCCCTTAGATGGTCATATATATATATAATATGTCTCGTTAAAATCTTACTAGAATACAATATATTTCATGAATATATACTCCTAAAAGAATACAATATATTTACTCCCCTCATGTTACTCCTAAAAGAATACAATATATTTACTCCCCCATGAAAACATTATTTAACATTTATGAGTCGCCGCATTCTAATGTTGTGCACCAATTTTTTAAAAATTGTGGTTGGTAATGCCTTTGTAAATAAGTCTGTCAGGTTATCTTTCGAACAAATTTGTTATACAATGATGTCGCCATTTTCTTCAAAATCACGAGTGTAGAAAAGATTCGGTGAAATATGTTTTGTCATATCTCCTTCATAAATATATCCTCCCTTAATTTTGGCTATGCAAGCTGTGTTGTCTTCGTATAATATTGTTGAAAGATTTTTATTATAAGATAAGTCACACGTTTCACGAATGTGCTTGGTCATTGACCTTAGTTATGCAAACTCTCGACTAGTCTCGTGAATTGCAAGAATTTCAGCATGATTTTAGCAAGTGGCCGTTATGGTCTGTTTTATCGATCACCATGATATAGCAGTTCCTCCACATGTGAACAGATAACTTGTTTGAGATTTAGTTTTGTGTGGATCAGATAAATATCCAAAATCTGCCTAACCAACTAGATCAAAATTTGACTTATTTGAATAAAACAAACACATATCGATGGTTCCTCGGAGATAACGGAGTATATGCTTAATCCCCTTCCAATATCTTTTTGTAAGAGAATAACTATATCTAGCTAATAAATTTACTAAAAATGCAATATTTGGTCTTGTATTATTAATAAGATACACAAGTGCACCAATTGCACTAAGATATGGTACTTTAGGACCAAAAAGTTCTTTATTATCTTATTGAGGTCGAAATATATCTTTCTTTATATCCAATGAACAGACTTCCATTGGAACATTTAATGGATGTGTTTTGTCCATATAAAATATTTTCAAATTGTTTCCTATATAAGTTGACTGATTAATAAATATTCCATCTACTAAATGCCTTTGAAAGCTCTTTAGGAGTTTCAGTTATATTCAAGTCATCGACATATACAGTTATAATAGCAAATTCTTATCGTGATTTCTTTATAAAAACACACAGACTTATTGGATTATTTTGATATCATTGTTTCAATAAATATCTACTCAGATGATTGTACCACATATGTCCTGATTGTTTCAATCCATATAATGATCTTTGTAACTTTATTGAATATCATTCCCGAAATTTTGATGTATATGTTTCAGGTATCTTAAATCCTTATGAAATTCTAATATAAATATCATTACCAAGATATTCACATAAATATGTTATGACTACATCCATAAGATGCATATCCAAACTTTTATACATGGTCAAGCTAATTAAATATCATAGTATAATTACATCCACTATTGGAGAATATGTCTCCTCATAATCAATACCAGGTCTTTGTGTAAAACCATATGCAACTAGTCTTGATTTGCATCTTGTGACCTCATTATTTTCATTTATTTTTCTCACAAATACCTATTTGTATCCCACAGGTTTGACACCTTCTGGTGTTTGGACTACTGATCAAAAAATCAGTCGTTTTGAAAGTGAGTTTAATTATGCCTCGATTGCTTCTTTATACTAAAGCCAATATTTTCTACGTTGACATTATTCAACAAATTTTGGTTCGGGATTCTCATTTTCAGATGTAATATCAAGAGCAAATTTATACGCAAAAATGTTGTCAATAATAACATTAGTTCAATTCTATCTTTTTACTGTCATGACATAGTTTATTGAAATCTCATTATTATCTTTAGGTATTTCACCTTCCTCACTAGTCACTTCGAGGATTTCTTCATGGGTATTTACATCCTCAACCAAGTCCTTTTCACTATTAATTATTTTTCGTTTTCGAGAATTTTTATCTTTGGAACCCACTCTAGTGTGTTCCAGACTCATTAGCGACAACTTGTTGTGTTAGGATTGTATGATTGTATCAGCAACAACGGAAGCACAAGGATCATCTAAGCACTTAAATTCACTAATTTTGGCAAAATATAAAGCATACTCTTGCAGAAAAACATGTGAGTTTCAAGACATATCTCTTATAGAACTTCTTCAAAGCTCTTTCTCCAACTGCTATCTTCTCCAAATTTTGTTGCAGACCACCTCAAGATCTTCTCCACTATTCTCTTGGTACTCTAGATTGAGTTGTGGGACTCAAAACGAGCTTGAATCAAGGGATGAAGGAGAAATGCTCACTGTAGCAATCTTGATGAATAATTCTTTCTTCAAACCGAATTTTCTCTAAAATTCTCTATAGATTGCATGCCCCATTTTCACTCAAATCTCTTCATTATATTGCAGATCAACATGCAAAGGAGAGGCTTGCATGAGTTGCAGCTCATGCTTGGAGAAGACAAGGCAAAGAGATTGCTTTTTGTGTGAGCAAGTGAAGAAATGGATAATGGAAAATCAATATTTTCCATTTTAGTATTTTGTTTTTTAATTTTCAAATTTTATCTCAAAAATCAAATTTTGATTTTAAAAATAAAATTTTTAATTAATTTCATAAATTAATTATTAAATAAAATTTAATTAATTTAATATCAAATATTAAATTAATTTTAACACATATCTATCTTTATATATTTAAATCATATTTAAATATATAAATTCTCTTATTCCGTTTAATTCTCATATTAAACATGTAATTATATCTCACATAATTACTAATTCCCTTAATTCTAATTTGAACATTTCAATTTAATTTATCACGCTATTCTAAAGCTAATCCTTACGAGCTAGTAGAAGGACCTCGCGGACCTACAGATCATGGGCTCTAACGATCTGAGATTAATTGGCTAAACTCATTAGACTAGATTATTCCTCATTCGTTAACTAATAGGTCACTCCACTAAAGCCCATAGTTGCACTTCCCTCACTGTAGATATATTATGTCCACATGATTTAACCGTAATCAGCAAGTCGACCCTTCATAGGTTGTTCGTAATAACGGCTGGGTCAAATATCTGTTTTACCCCCGAGATTACGTCTTATTTCTTAAGTCTCTACTGATCCTCTAATGAACAACTGGTTTGTGATCTAATCACTAAACCAAACTCTCCCAGCCCAGTGAGAGGGTGGGCCCCTTGTTCAAGACCTGGAAGAGAACAACCTTTCTTCTATCCTTAAATCGGGTATGCATGAACTCTGTTTTGCACCCTATGTTCCCAGCTATCTATCCGGTCTTACCCTTGAAATGGGAGTCTTATTAAGTCGGCACTGTTGAACCAACCCCCACCTATGCAAATCTAAGGGCAATCCCAAATAAACAATAGTTCATAGTTAGCTCAGGATTAAGATCGAGTTACCTAGGTCATCTAGGTGAAATAGTTAATCTTATACAGTAAACAACGTTATAAAGTAAGAGTGACTTATTTCTTGGTCCTGATCTTATGCAAACTCATTGCATAGGACGTCCCCACTTCTCATGTCATAACATGTACGAATTAGGATCACATCGTATGTAACACTTTACAACTCTTTGTAACAACTACAGAGTAGGTCGCATCCAATGATGTTACCAGAATAAGGTACCCAACCTTATTCATGTACCATAGATCATTTTGACTATTTACTCGAACCTGATCCACTCTTATGTCTCTACATAAAGTTCAAGTACTCATACAATAGTCATGAGTCTTAGTTTATTGGAATTAGACTTTCATACAATTTATCAATAACAAGTATATTGATTATAGAAAATGTTTATTATTTTACAATTTGCGAGTTTTATGACATAAAACCCAATAGGAAAATCAATTTTTTATGCAACATTTGCAGTTGGTATATGTGACTTATGAAGGAAACTCGATATGAGGAGATCCTTGAGCAGAAGCGGATCGTCCGAATTTCATTAATTATTGAACATAAAATTTACAGTAAACATACAACAGATATGCATTTGACATTAAATTACGACATGCTTTTAAATAAGAAACAAGTTTAAGAGATATAACCTTTGAATAACCTTTCTTCATGAATCCCTCGAATAATCACGAACAAAACTCCTTCTTCGTGGATCTCCTTCTTCTTCACGCACGGACACTACCAGTCAATAACCATTTGTATTCTCTTTTGGGATTAAAGGATTCAAGCAGGAGTTGTGGCTTTGCTTGAATCCTTGTTATAGGGAAAGAGAATGAGAGGATGAGAGGTTTTTCCTAGAGAAATCTTCTCCATAGATGGAGCACACTTCTCTGTAAGTGTGAATCAAATGAAGAAGACAATCTCTCAACTTCTTTTATCATTTGTTAGTTATTCTTTGAGAGAATGTGAGGAGAGAGTCATAACCCATTCCTCTTTATTAATTTCAAATAAATTAATAAAATAAAAATATATAATAACTACTTTATTATATATACACTATATGTTATATCAAATATAACATATAGCCTATAATTTTATATTGTATCAAATCTGTCTCTTATACACATCTAGATGTGTATAAGAGACAGGTCTGATCCCTTCCACTACTCATGGAAATCATCGTGTTTATATTGCATCAAATACAACATAAAATATAGATTTTATTCTCTCTTAACTATACATGACATTTAATATAAATCACATTTATATTAAATCTATTTATATGAATCTCATCTATATAAATGATATTTGGATCATATCCAAATATTTTATTCCTCTCAGTATAAATCATATTTATATTTAATTATATGAATCTCATTCATATAATTGATATTTGAATCATATTCAAATTCCTCTCATAATGTATCAAATACATTATAATTAATTATATCAAATATAATTAATTCCCCAATTAATTTGAACACTTCAAATTAATCCAAATATTAAAATCTTTGTTGAGCTACAATGAGGACCTTATGGACCTATAGATTGAAGCTCCAGCAGTACTCGGATAATTAATTAAACTCTTTGATTAATTTAACCAACATCCGTTAACTGCCGACCACTCCACTAAAGACCGACAACTGCACTCTTTGCATTATAGATAAATTTTCATGTCCATTGGATATAACCAATCAACAGACCCTTCACAAATTGCTCACAAGTACAACTGTGCCGAAATACCATTTTGCCGTTGTAGTTACATCTAACTCCTTAAGTACCATTAATTCCTCTAATAAACAATAAATCATAGTCCTACTATGACCAAGTTCTCTCGGGTCAGGAGAGGGTGTGGCCACTATGTTCAAGACTCGAAATCAACACTTAAGGGAGCAATTTATCTATTTGCCCCTGCATCGAGGAATGAGTGAATTTCGTCTTGTGTAGCTGAGTTTCCAACTTCTCAGTCAGACGAATCCCAAAATGGTAGGCTTGTTGAGTTGAAAATCTGGCAATTCTCACCCATACAAATCAAATGACCGCCTTCATGAGTAGGAATTCACAACTCACTCATGATTCAGGTTATGTCACCTATGGTCATCCTAGTGAAATGTAAGTCTCTATTATTAACGGTGTTATATAAAGAGAGTAATAATTTCGTGGTCCGGTCTTATACAAACTCTTTGTATAGGATACTCCACTTGCATATCTCCACATGAATGATCAGGATCAGATTATTTGTAGCACTTTACAATAATTGTAACACCTACAAAGTGGGTTGTATCCGTAGTGTCACAAAGATAAAGTACCCAACCTTATCCATCTACTATAGACCATTTAGGTTATTATTTAAATAAGATCCACTTATATGTCTCTATATACTTGTTTAAATTACATGAAATAACCTCGGATCTTAGTTTATTGGATTGAGTATATGCTTATAAAATAATACTTATTTTATTAACGACAATATGTTTATATAGAGTTTACAAACTATGATATTACAAGGAGATTTATGACATAA
This sequence comes from Benincasa hispida, assembly GCF_009727055.1. NCBI lineage: Eukaryota > Viridiplantae > Streptophyta > Magnoliopsida > Cucurbitales > Cucurbitaceae > Benincasa > Benincasa hispida. The sequence goes on along the minus strand of NC_052357.1, from coordinate 74,809,262 downwards.
TTTCCAACAACTTAGTTACTTTCTTTGCATCTATAAATGCTTAATTGATTTACTATATTTTGCAAATGAATTATTTCCTGAACTTCAAGTTCACATTTATCTGTAGAGGGATCTAAATGAGACAATAACGATGCGTTCCATACAATTTCTTTTTTCAACTTCTTAATTCCTCCCTTTAATGTTGGAAAATTTGTCTCACTAAAATGATAATAAAAAAATCGTGCAGTAAATACATCACCCGTCAGGGGTTCAAGATATTTGATAATTGATGGAGAATCATATTTAATATATATTCCTAACCTCTTTTGAGGACCCACCTTAATGCGTTATAGTGGAACAATCAGAACATATATTACACACTTAAAAATTCTCAGATGAAAAATATTTGGATCATTACATAAGCTAATCGTAATGACGAGTACTTATGATAAGCTACTAGCCTAATGCGTACAAGTGATGCTGCATGCAAAATAGCATGTATCTATATAGATGAAAGAAGATTAGCTCTCATTAGTAGTGATCTTGCAATTAATTGCAAACATTTTATAAATGATTATGCTAAACCATTTTGTGTATGAACATGAGCTACATGATGTTCAATGGTTATCCTAATGGACATACAATAATTATCAAAAGCTTGGAATGTAGATTTACCGACATCATCAAAACGAATAGTCTTAATTGTATAATCAGGAAATTGTGTTCTTAACTTAATTATTCGAGCAAGTAAACATATTGTATTATTTTAAGAGTATATATTACAAGAAATATGTACTTTTTTTCCTTCATCGAGGCTTTTTCCCATTGGGTTTTTTCCAGTAAGGTTTTAACGAAACATATTTCATATATATATGGGCATCTAATTGGGAGTGTTATGAATATTACAATAATAAATAGATGTTCATTGCCTAGTGTCCCAAAAGCCATGTATCATCCTTCATATTGTCCATGTGCCTTGTGGTTATTCATGCTTGGTGTCCATGTAAGTCTACATTATACTTGTCACTTTGTCTATAAACAGTGGCATTTGGTGAATCTTAAAATCACACACTCAAAATCCACTCCAAATTCTACTAAATTTTCTATTATTTAATTTTATAATTTAATTTATTTATTTTAATGACTAAATTT